>NC_134095.1:130614079-130917109 GCF_000715075.1 Nicotiana tabacum
CCGAAAATTTTTGGGAGGTCTAACACAAGTTTGGTGGAAAGCGGTATCCCCAGCGGTTTTTCGGGAGAAGGCAAAACAAGTTTTAAGAAAAGCAATGTCAGGAGGAAGATAACACGAGTTTTAAGGGAGGTAGTCTTTGAAGGAAGAAGATAAAAAAATGGTTTGCAGAGGAATGAAACATCAGTCTTAAGGGAAGCAGTCTTTGAAAGAGTAAGATGTCATATTTTTGAAAAGTGTTATCCCCAGCAGTTCGCAGAGAAATGAGACACCAGTTTTGAGGGAAGTAGTTTTGAAGAAAGATAATTCAAGTTGGAAGGAAAAATGGTTCAAGAGGTCAGGAGCTCACCTGAAGAACGAAATGACGTTTTATTTTCGAAGTAATTGTTGAGGTCAGGATCCCGCCTGAAGAAAGGAATGGCAATTTATTTTTCGAAGTTGTTGTTGAGGTCAGGAGCCCGCCTGAAGAACGGAATGGCGATTTATTTTTTGAAGTTGTTGTTGAAGTCAGGAGCCCGCCTAAAGAACGGAATGACACTTTATTTTTCAAAGTTGTTGTCGAGGTCAAGAGCCCACCTGAAGAGCGGAATGGCGATTTATTTTTCGAAATTGTTGTTGAGGTCAGGAGCCCGCCTGAAGAACGGAATGGCGCTTTATTTTTCAAAGTTGTTGTCGAGGCCAGGAGCCCGCCTGAAGAACGGAATCACGATTTATTTTTCGAAGTTGTTGGTTGAGGTCAGGAGCCCGCCTAAAACACGAAATGGCGATTTATTTTTTCGAAGTTGTTGTTGAGGTCAGGAGCCCGCCTGAAGAAAGGAATGACACTTTTATTTCGAAGTTGTTGTTGAGGTCAGGAGCCCGCCTGAAGAAAGGAATGGCACTTTATTTTCGAAGTCAGTAGCCCGCCTGAAGAAAGGAATGACGCTTTATTTTCGAAGTCAGTAGCCCGCCTGAAGAAAGGAATAGTGATTTATTTTTCGAAGATGTTGTTAAAGTTAGGAGCCCGCCTGAAGAAAGGAATAACGATTTATTTTTCGAAGTTGTTGTTGAGGTCAGGATCCCGCCTGAAGAACGGAATGGCGCTTTATTTTTCAAAGTTGTTGTCGAGGCCAGGAGCCTGCCTGAAGAGCGGAATGACGATTTATTTTTCGAAGTTGTTGGTTGAGGTCAGGAGCCCGCCTGAAAAACGGAATGGCGATTTATTTTTTCGAAGTTGTTGTTGAGGTCAGGAGCCCTCCTGAATAAAGGAATGGAGCTTTTATTTAGAAGTGGTTGTTGAGGTTAGGAGCCCGCCTGAATAAAGGAATGGCGCTTTATTTTCGAAGTCAGTAGCCCGCCTGAAGAAAGGAATGACGCTTTATTTTCGAAGTCAGTAGCCCGCCTGAAGAAAGGAATGGCGATTTATTTTTCGAAGATGTTGTTGAAGTCAGGAGCCCACCTGAAGAAAGGAATGACACTTTATTTTTGAAGTCAGTAGCCCGCCTGAAGAAAGGAATGGCGATTTATTTTTCGAAGTTGTTGTTGAGGTCAGGAGCCCGCCCGAAGAAAGGAATGACGCTTTATTTTTGAAGTCAGTAGCCCGCCTGAAGAAAGGAATGTCGATTTATTTTTCGAAGTTGTTGTTAGGTCAGGAGCCCGCCTGAAGAAAGGAATGGCGCTTTATTTTTTCGAAGTTGTTATTGAGGTCACGAGCCCGCCTGAAGAAAGGAATGGCGCTTTATTTTTTTGAAGTTGTTGTTGAGGTCAGGAGCCCGCCTAAAGAAAGGAATGGCGTTTTATTTTTTCGAAGTTGTTATTGAGGTCAGGAGCCCGCCTGAAGAGAGGAATGACATTTTGTTTTCAAGTTTTGAAGTTGGGAGCCCGCCCATATAACAGAGGAATACATTTCAGTCTTTACATTTCAAGTTTTGAAGTTGGGAGCCCGCCCATATAACAGAGGAATACATTTCAGTCTTTACATTTCAAGTTTTGAAGTTGGGAGCCCGCCCATATAACAGAGGAATACATTTCAGTCTTTACATTTCAAGTTTGAAGTTGGGAGCCCGCCCATATAACAGAGGAATACATTTCAGTCTTTACATTTCAAGTTTTGAAGTTGGGAGCCCGCCCATATAACAGAGGAATACATTTCAGTCTTTACATTTCAAGTTTTGAAGTTGGGAGCCCGCCCATATAACAGAGGAATACATTTCAGTCTTTACATTTCAAGTTTTGAAGTTGGGAGCCCGCCCATATAACAGAGGAATACATTTCAGTCTTTACATTTCAAATTTTAGAGTTGGGAGCCCGCCCATATAACAGAGGAATACATTGAAGTTTGAAGTCAGTAAAGCGGAGGGTTACAACAAAAATCCCCAGCAAAAATTAGAAGGAAGACCACAAGTCGAGCCAGAAAGAAAGAAACGTCAGAGGAAACACCAGTCACCGAGACATCAAAGCAACAAGAGACACAAGAGCACGACTGAAGATCTAGATAAGATTTTGTAATTCATAGACTATAGTTTAGTCTAGCTTCTTGTTTCCTTTTAGCATGATGTAATAAGGAGGTCGAAAAGCAGCAGCAACAGCATGCATCGGCAGTAACAGCAAAAGGTAGTCCCATGGTAGTCCCAACTACCAAAACTTCCCGAACTACATTGACCTGATTCCCTTTTAGCCATGGATATGTAGGAAACCTTTGAAGCAAAGGTTCGGTTAAAAATTTTCAAAAAATAAAAAAATAAAAAAATAAAAATGCTTCACACGGAGTAGCCGAACGGGCAAAAATCGCTCGTATCCGCTCATTTTATCTTTGCACGGAAACTCTTCGTGTTTTCGGACAAAGAGGGGCAGTTGTGAGCACGTGATTTTTGCCCTATGTGAGAATTACTCCTAAAAATTCAAAATAAAATAATTTTCCTTTGTGTGCAATTTTGAGAATTTTCATGGCATTTTTGGATAATTATTTGTATTTGTCTGTGCATGTTTATTTATTAGATTAATAAAAAATACAAAATATGTCGCATTTGCATTTAGGATTTAATTCTACAATTAGGAGCAATTAAGTTTGTTTTACAAGAACAAAAATCATAAAAATAATGTACGTTGTAGTTTTAGCATTTAATGTCCAAATTATGTGATTTTATCGTTAATTGCTATGTAATTGTGTCTTAATTGTTAAGAGTTAATTAGTACTTTTATAAATTAATTTAGTTCTATAGGTTAATTTAGAATTTTTAGAATTTTAGTTTTATTTTAAGAAAAAAAGAAAAAGAAGCAATGGAAATAAAAGAAGAAGAAAATCGGATTGGGCCTTTTCTTCAATTTTAAACCACAAGCCCAAAGAACCAAACCCCCACCGGGTCGACCCGACCTGGTCCGCCCCATAACCCAAACGAACCCCAACCCCCCCTTTCTATTTTTTATTTTTTGCTTGACAACAACAAAAAACCCTAAAAAAGGGACACCCGCCCCACCCCTACTGCTTCATCTTCTTCGTCGCCTTCACCCACCAAACTAGCGATGCAACCAACCAGCCTCCCGTCGCCAACCTATAGCCCAACGACCCTCTAGTCGCGAGCTCCAGCCAGTCCGCCATGGCCGCTGCTTCTTCTTCTTCGTCAGTCACTGCTCGACACGCACACACATAGTCCGTCGTCACCACCCCAGCTCCACCTCATGACCAGCACAGCCAGCCCGTCGCCAACTGACCATCAACCAGCCTTTTCCGTCGAGTAGCAGCGAGCAGCAATATCTCCAAGCCACTGCTGCTCCAACTCCACTGTCACGCCAATGACCCCTTCGTCGTCTCCCCCAGTCCGTCCCCAAACTCACCTAAACCAACCCGCACGACCACCATAACCCGACGTCTAGCTTCATCCGCAAACGACCACAAACCAGTGAACTCCTTCGTCACTTCATCAAAAGTGAAAAAGGGCTGAAAACAACGAGGTTTGTTCAGGCGTGTCGAGGTCACCGTTCAAACCCGGTCTTTAAATTAGTAGGTTTCCGTTCTCTTTTCTTTTAGTTCATTCAGCAAATTCATCTTCCCCTCCTTTTCTTCTTTCTCTGATTGTGTTTGTGTTCCGATGGGTTAGTTTGAATTCGAACCCAGGTCTTATGTATTATAGATAATTCATGTTCATTTTGTTTGAAGTTTGTTAGTTCTCATCAAGTGATTTAATGTCGAGTGTTTTATGTGTTGGTCCTTAGATTTTAGCTTCAGGGTTCATCGTCGATATACTTTCAATATTCCTACATTTTTGTACAGGTTTAACTTAGAATTGTGTTATTTCAGCCCATGTATCTGTGTATCAATAGTAGCCTGAAATCTGACCGTAGTAGTTCAACATAGTTTTTTTCTGAATCATTCATCTTTGTTATGATGTTGTTTGATCTAGTTTGAGTTCAATTGATGATTGTGTTTAGTGATTTGGATCTACTTGTTTGTTCCGCTAAGTTTGTTTGGATATGAATCTGGCTTTGTTGAATTGTCCTAATGTTGTTGATTGGAAGTTAGTTTCATGTGTTCAATTAATCAATTTAGGCTTGATTTGGTTATAGCTGATATGGTTTGTAGTACAGATTGAAAGGGATCGGGGTAGGATGGTAATTTCAGTAGTTTCAGGGGTATTTTGGGATTTAAAGTCTTAAAAATGATTAATTTGAGTGGTTCGTCCACTAAGCACTAATAATATTAAAATAATATATTGTTTAATACATAGTGGGGGATAAGACATGTGGTAGTGGGAACTAATACATTTGTTTAATATAGTGGGGGACAAGACATATGGTAGTAGGAACTAATACATTTGTTTAATATAGTGGGAAACAAGGCATGCAAGTGTGGGGAACAAAACATAATGGTATGAAAAGCTTAAAAAAGATTGATCAAAATATGTTGCCCATACCTGTTTTAGGTTATAAATAGGGTCATTTCAAGACAGAAAATGGGCTGGTTTTTGGGAGGAAGAAAATCGTTTCTCTTCCAGGTTTTCTTAGAGTCTAGGCTGGATTTTTAACATTTAAAAGTTCAGTAATTTGAGAGTAAAAAACAGGCTGGTTTTTAATCCAAAAGGTTCAGTGTTTGAAGAGCTAAGAAACTGAAAAGTGGGTCTCTTCTTTTACTGCTGAATATCAGAACTAGTACTGTTGTTGTTTCATTGATGTGCTGTTTGGTATTTCTGGGGTTCAATTGGTTCTTCCTGAGTTTGTTATTGGTTATTTGCTACTGTTTTCATTGGGTGTTGCTGGAACTCTGTTGGTTCCTTCTTCTTTTTTATCTGCCACTAGGTTGTTCTATCACTGCGTTGTTGTGTTATTACTATTGCTGACTCCTCCTTCATCTTCTTGTATTTCCGTTATCCAGGTACATGTTCTACAGCTCTCAAATTTAAAGGAAAGGAAGTAAAGAGTTGTTGGAATGGATTTCTGAAAATAACTATTTCTTTGTGTTTAATTTGATGTATAAGCAGTAGTTCACTTGATATTTCATAGTATGTATTAGAATGATTTTGAAATGCATAAACTGGACTGATTGAATCTATTTCTACAAACATGGAACATCAATTGTAATTAATCTTAGTTGGTGATTACTAGTTATGAAATATACTGTATTTAATTCTTTTGTTCAGTAGTCGTGAAACAATTTCAAAAAGTTTATGTCACAAAACAGGTTCAAATAGTTTATGGAAATCAGCATGTTGGTTTAATAGGTCTATTTCTGAGATCGCGAGTTCACTTGAGTAAATAGCATCATTTTAAATAGCAATGTAAATAACGTTAGTAACTAATGTTAGTTCTCAAATGTTAGTGATTAATGTTAGCTTGATGTCTGTTTTTAAGCATTGATGCATTTTTCAACAAATCGTAAAAAGAGCTCAAAAAATGGCTTTGTATTCCACATAGTTAATTCCAATAATCCAATTCATATAATAAAGCTAAAGTTGAACTGGATCGAAATGGTAGCTGGTTTGTTAATATTTACAACGGCAGGCGGCGGATCTTAAGTTAGGTAGCGGGTTCAAACTAGAAGGTGTTTCCTTTTGTTTGGACCCGGACTTGAACTTGAAGCCCGAACTTTTAATGCTAATTGATTAGGATTTTTCTTTATTCTTAGAGACAAATAAATAGAAAATCATTTTTGTTTTATGATATCCTTGAATAAAAATGAGATGAGCCTCGCCGAATAAAAATACAAAATTGCGGGGCCCTCAATAAATATTTGTTTTAAAATACTTAGATTTAGGGACGGGCCGTTTAGCGAATTTCACGACCTTCCCCAAAAGATAATAACGTGCAAGTCACTTCCGACGTGCTTTAAATAATTTACTCTCTTAAACTCGGGTGCACATTTATGTGACCCAAATCCAAATTTCAACGAAGTCGAAATGTGTCGCTAATCACGGGTACATTGATTGTGACGTGGTTCGAGATGCATTTCCACGACGTTGCAAATTCCTTTTTAAAAAAAAATATGAATGAGACGAGCCTCGACAAACAAAAATACACAAGCTGCGGGGCCCTCTATACGTGTTGGTAAAATTACTTAGACTTCGAGATGGGCCGTTTAGCAAAATTTCATGGCTCTACCCAAAATAATGATACGCTAGTCGCTTTAGGCGCACATTTAATAATGTTATCTTCTTAAACTCGGGTTCACATTTATGTGACCCAAATCCAAATCTCAACAGAGTTGAAATGTGTCAATAACCACGGGTGCATTGATGTGACGTGGTTCAAGATGTATTTTCACGATGTTGCAATTCTCGGTAAAAATAATAATAATAAAAGCGGTACACAGTTAAAATTTGCACATAGATTCAACATGTATTAAAAATCAGATAAATAAGCCGAATGTGACAGTTGAGCGACCGTGCTAGAACCACGGAACTCGGAAATGCCTAACACCTTCTCCCGTGTTAACAGAATTCCTTATCCGGATTTCTGGTGCGCAGATTGTTAAACAGAGTCATTCTTTTCCTCGATTCGGGATTCAACCGGTGACTTGGGACACCACAAATCTCCCAAGTGGCGACTCTGAATCTTTAAATAAAATCCCGTTTCGATTGTCCTTTAATTGGAAAAACTCCCTTTACGTCCCTTTCCTTTCCGGAGGTGTAGGTGAAGAAGGAGGTGTGACAGTAAATATTTGTCTTGAGGGTATGAAACCCCAAATTTCACATTGTTGTGCTATTTTGAGGTGACGCACACGCTAGATGACGAGCGCAGGGTCGTGCACTGTTAAGGATTGTGACTTAGTCCATCACAAATGACTATTTTACTGTGGATTTGATTTAAAACTGTTTGCTATCATCATGTTTTGGGCTGAATGCCAAATTTGGCCTCGTGCCAACTGTTTTGGATCCTTAGGGGATTTTTACTACTATTCCTCACTATTTTAACTTATTATTTATACTCAGTAATACTATATTCTACTATTTTTATAACTCAGCCATGTTTACTCTGTTTTAACATCTTAAATGATATTTTGAGCTGAGCATCGTATTTTACTGTGCCCGGATGACTTTTAGAAATTTCTGACTGAATAGGGCCGAGGGCCTGTGTTGTGAGGTTATTATGGGATCGGGCTGCACGCCGTAACGATATTGTGTTGATTCATGATTTTGAGGCTGAGGGCCTGAGTTGTACGCCACAAGGTGTCTTGATATGAGGCCGAGAGCCTGTTCGATTATGCCACAAGATAGCTTATTATTGCGCTTGGGCCGTAAGGGGCCCCTCCCGAAGTCTGTATAGCCCAGTGAGCGCGGGTACCCTGAGTAAGTGACATATTGATTATGCTACGAGATGTCTTGTTATTGCGCTTGGGCCATAAAGGGCCCCTCCCGGAGTCTGTACACCCAGTGAGTGCGGGTTCCCAATATGAGTGATGTGATGTAGCCCGAGGGGCTGTTGTTTGATTTATATTGTGGCTCGAGAGGTGGTTCTTTATTTAAGTTGTGCCCAAGGGGCTGATTACGAGTGATTGTGAGGTAGCCCGAGGGGCTGGTTCTGTTGATGATATGCCCGAGGGGCGGTATGTGATACATGTTTTGCCCGAGGGGCTGTTTACGTTTTCTATCAGTTTTACTCACTGTGTTATCACTCGTTTGAAACTATTGAAAGTTGTTTTAAAAGGTTTTCACCGAAACTGAGCATGATTTTTGAAGTAAAGGATTTCTGTACTATGTTGGAAATGTCCTGCTTTTATTGTAGCATTTTGACATGGTTTACGTGTTTTCATACTGCTCAGCTTTCATTTACCTTTATTACTTACTGAATTGGCGTACTCACATTACTCCCTGCACCTTGTGTGCAGATTCAGGTATTTCTAAACCCGGTAGTGGGTGTTGATTGCTCAGTGGAAGAGTCATCAGAGTTAGCAAGGCAGTTGCCCGACATTTGCAGCACTGCTTTCCTATATTTTGTCTTCCTTAGACTGTGTTTAGTACATTTTTGGACTCTTTGTTGTATTCAGACCCTAGTAGATGCTTATGACTTGTGACACCCGATGTCGGGCTTGTGTATTTATTTCGCACTGTTCATTTAGACTTATATTATGTGATATCTGATTAATTAAAGGCTTAAAAATGATTTTTATTGATTAAAGGGTTAAATTCGGGAGTTATGTCAGTTGGTCTAGTTTCGCGATAGGCGCCATCATGACCGGGTCGATTTTAGGGTCATGACAAGTTGGTATCAGAACCTAGGTTACATAGGTCTCACGAGTCATGAGCAGGTTTAGTAGAGTCTCGCGGATCGGTACGGAGACGTCTGTGCTTATCCTCGGGAGGCTGTAGAACCTTTAGGAAAAACTTCACATTCTTGAATTCCTATCATGCATCCTTGATTCAGCTTGAAATGTAACCTTTTGAATTCCTTCCACACATTCGTATGCACGCATGAGCACTCAGTATCAGATATGCATCGATGGCTTATGACTCCCTGATCGAGGGGTGAGATATGATCTCTATGTGTTGATGTCGGGCCAGTCTGGAGGACTTGAGGCTGGGTTTTGCCTATAGCTTGAGCACCGAGGCGTTGATTGTGTGAGCACGTGCTTTTGGATTTGTATGTCCGATAGTGTCCCGATTAGTGGGAGTGATGACTGGATAGTTACGTGATGAGTGTGATGTGACTGCGAGATATGTTCATATGAATCGAATGAGACGAGAAGGGTCTACTTTGTGGTAGCAAGAACTATCTAGTGCCTGATTTTCATAGTGATTTGATGTATAGCCCTGAGTTGTGGGTGTGTTGAAGGATCTTTACATGTTGCCTAGTTGGGAAGTGAAGTAGATTTCACATTGTGATATGAGTTCAGACTCATGAAGATTAAGTGACTGCATAATGTTTATGACAGTGGAAGGGTATAATGAGATGTTAGTTTAAGGCGAAGCAGGTGGGTTATCTCCTGCGGAGTGTTCTGAAGTTTGTGTGATCCTTATATTGTTTGTTGGAAGATCTCTTTTACTAGTGAAATATATGTGTTACAATTTGAATTCTGATCGCTTAAGAGGGTGGGCTTGACTGTTATGAGGGTGAATGCGAGATTTGCAGAAGATTTGAAGTACTAGATGGTCGGTGTTGCACGAGCTTATGAAGGATTGAGTTTAATCTCACTATGGTATTATGACAGTAATAGAGTATATGCATTAGGAGTTATTGCATGTTTTGATCTATGGCTTTGCGCCAAGTTGGGGAGTCCGCTATTGATTAGTTGATTGCACGGTTATGTGCTATGTTGGTTCCATTTGGAGGCGTGCTGGTGAATCAATTATGGCTTACGGAGGTTGAGACCAAGGATGGCTCGAGTAAAGGAAATTTCAATAAAGGTTATGTTATGCTTTATGGGTATATAAGAATCACAGAATGACTTGAGTTGTTATGAGTAAAGGGTGTATGGTGCATAGAACAAGAAGTTGCTTGGTTGTATTAAGGTGAGATTATGTTCTACGGTGTCGGAGTGCTAATGGAGCACGGGTCGTCTGGTCCATTTAATCGGTCTAATTGCGGTTTGAGTAGAGAGGATGACTCTCGAGAATGGTTCTAGTGGGTTCAAGATTTTACATGTAATAATTGGAGATTTTCAGGTTGTATGTTTGGCTAGAAACTGAGGTTTGCATTGGAGGGTGTCAAGACTTGTGGCATTTCTATACCAATTATGGGATTTTATATATTAGTATCAGGAAGGTGAAGGTAACGACTTTGGATTCGCAGGAAGTCCCTTCAGGGTAGGTATTTTGAATATGGCACTTCTGGGAATATTTAAGAGAGTATTTAGTGGCTTACGAGCCTTAGACGGTGTGGCTTTATGCTTGGGTCTTGTGTGGCGAGTCTGGGTCGAGGATTGTGGTGTTATAGCAAGAAGAAGTATCAAGCTGAAGGTAAATCAAAAGGAACTTGGATAGATAGGATAGCGTGGTAGTAGGCCAGATCGGCATGGTAAGGATATGACTAGTTCTTTGGGTGCTTATGAGTTAATGAGTTTCTACAGGTGTTTCGTGGCAATGCTTTTGGGTTTTAGTGGCTTGCGTAGTGTGGTTGAGTTAGAAGGATTCAGTCCTGGCGGTTTAGTTTTGTGCAAAAGGAATTCAGAGAGTTCTTGATGGTTTCTACCACGGTTAGAGATGTATATTTCCTACGAGCATGAGGAGCATAGGATATGTAGTGAATTATCTTCTAGATGGGATCAATGGAAAGTTCTTGGCTAGTTGAGTACGTAGTTGCTTGTGGCTCAGAATAGATATGAAGTTATCATGTTTATCCTAGGATGGCATAGTATATGCGGTATATTGTGTAGGATTGAGATTTGCATATGTAAGGTCACTATTCAGTTTTGAAAGGAAGGTCACAAATTCTTAAGCAGCATGGACAGTTTCAGATGACTAGATAAATGGGATCACTGATTGGTGTGGCTTGATGAGGGTATACATTTTAGAAAGGGCGATGCGTTTGAGTTGAGGATACCTCATTAGTATTGCGACACTCTCTTGTTGGATTGACTGTTGATAATCGAGTTTACTTGGTGGCATAGAAGAATTATAGGAGTACCTCTCGTGGGATGATTGGGTATTAGGGGTGTGTTGTACATTCAGACGGTGGAGTTGGGATCGGATATGGTAATTCGCGTGCTGTAAGGATTAGGAGACTGGGAGTTCTCATAAACAGGTTAGGTCGTGGTTATAGACCACGTAAATCGGTCTTATCTGGTAACTATTGGGGGTTTGGAGACCCGAGTGGATCTTTGTTGCTTATTATGATGGATTTTGATGTGTTATTGGGTACGAATTGGTGGTCTCCGTGTTGTGCTATTATGGACTGTTGTGCTAAGATGGTGATGTTTGCCATGCCGGGGATGCCACGGATTGAGTGGCGAGGTTCGACGGATTATGTTGACAACAAGGTGATTTCATTTTGAAGACCCAACGGATGGTTGAGAAGGGTTGTCTTTCTTAGTTGGCTTTCGTGATGGATGTCAGTGCAGAGACTTTTTCCATTGATTCAATTCGGGTGGTGAGGGATTTTTCAGATGTGTTTCCTACTGCTGGGCATGTCGCCGAATAGGGTTATTGATCCTAGTATTGATTTGGTGCCGGGCACCGTATCATATAGCACCGGCAAAGTTAAAGGAATTGAAGGAGAAACTTCAAGAACTCCTTGATAAGGGGTTCATTGGTAGGCCAATATGGATGTGTGTTCTATATCGAGTCGGCTTGGTTGACTCCGATTTGTATTGTTGAGGGTTGTATTGATTCAATTGTTATTGAGCTTATTAGTGATCTGGGAAGATCTATAAGTTACCTTTCCGTGTTGCGAGGCATTGGGATTTGTTGGTTATAGGCACATGTGGTGTGGTTTTATTAGGGTCTCTCAGTGGAATTCGAGCGGGAGGAGTATTGGATATTGCTTGGCGGATGACATATCGGTTGTGTCCTTTCGGGTTTGTGTAATATTATGTCAATTGCTTCGCAATGGTTATGATGATTGCTTTGGTTCTAGACATCTAATTGCGCGTGGTTGTCGATTTGAGCATAGTGACTTGAGGTGTTTCATGTTGGACCGGTGTTTGGATGAGGTTGCGCATTGGAGCGAAGCTATGTATGGAGGTATGATCCTTCGGGTTAGATTCATGTGTTCTGGTTCTACGATATGTGATGGGTTCTCAACATTGTGTTGTGGTGATACTGGTGATCTTGCGGTACAACTCTTTCATTCGAGTCATTTTCATGATTTAAGTACATGCAGATTGTTGCTTATTGGTGTGCGGATTGCACGAGTTGTGGCTTTAGATGGTATTGATGTACCTTGTCACCAGAGTAGCTGTGTTGGGTTAGATGAGATCGTTGGGATCTAGAATGAATACAAACGGATTCGATTTTAGCATGTTGGAAGGATAACATCGAGGTTTGGCTTAGATATTTACTATGGTTCTTTCCAAAGGAGAGGGAGCTTCATGAATGGTTGATCTGAGAAATGATTACGAATATGCATGTTTCTTTTATCATTGGCAGTATACAGAAGTGTTGGAATGAGGCTTTATTTGATAAGAGGCTTATTATCGAAATTCAGATGTTCTAAGCAACAATTGTGATCAGAAGTTATCGCTACGAGAGTTTGAGCTATGTGGTATATCATGTAATTGCATCTGAGGTTGCAGGTATGGCTTGTTACAACTTTTTCCGGGCTTATTCAGAGTATAGATGTGAGATTCTGGTCTTGTGGATGAATTCAGAAGTGGAAATGTGGTTCTAAGGTTTATGGGCTAGGTTGGGGTGTGAAGTTTCAGTTACATTGTGTTATCGGGCCTATATGAAATAGGGTGACGTGAGATCACCCCCGAGTATGCGCATAGTAAGGTTTCACAGTGATTTGATGGTTTTCGGAGCAACTCTGGGCACGTTCGAGGGCGAAGGTATGTTTAAGTGGGGGATGATGTAACGACCCGACTGGTCATTTTGAGATTTTGCACTTCGCTCTCTAGGTCTCGGGCATGACTAGCCCCGTGTGGTGTATTATAACTTATGTAGATCGTCGGTTTTGGTTTTCAGGGTAATCAGAATGAATTTGGAAGAACAATTCTCAATTTGAAGCTTAAAATTCGAAAGGTTTGACCAAGTTTTGACTTGTTAGTATATAATCCAGGATTGGAATTTTTATGATTTGGTTAGCTTCATTAGGTTATTTGGGACTTAGGAGCATGATCGGAATGTATTTTGGAGGTACGTGGAAGGTTTAGGCTTGAATTGGCGAAATTGGAATTTTGGCATTTTCCGGTTGATAGGTGAGATTTGATATAGGGGTCGGAATGGAATTCCGAAAGTTGGAGTAGGTCTGTTGTGTCATTTGTGACGTGTGTGCAAAATTTTAAGTCATTCGGACAAGGTTTGATAGACTTTTTGATCGAAAGCGGAATTTGAAAGTTTTTGGAATGCTTAGGCTTGAATCCGATGTAATTTTGGTGTTTTGATGTTGTCTTGAGTGTTCCGAAAGCTGGAACAAGTTTGAATGATGTTATGGGATATGTTGGCATGTTTGGTTGAGGTCCCGAGGGCCTAGGGTGAGTTTCGGGTGGTTGAACAGATCATTTCATGTTGGAAAAAGTTATAGAAAAACTGATGTTGGTGTTGCAGGTTTTTGACCTTCACGTTCACGATGGATATCCCGCGTTCGCGAAGGGTTAGGATATGAGGCAGTGGAGTTGTCCTTTGCATTAGCGAAGGTGGTCCCGCATTCGCGAAGGACTGAGTTCAGTGGTCATCGCATTCGCGAGGGTTTTGTCGCATTCGCGTAGATGAAGTGGAATAACTGGGACCCCAAGGCATTTGTTCTACGCGTTCGCGTAGTAGAGGTTGCGTTCACGAAGAGGTGGTCAGTTGTTCATCGCGTTCACGAGAGGGTCCTCGCGTTCGCGTAGAAGGTATTTTGGTCAGTGAAGCTTTGTGCTTCGTGAACGCTAGGGTGCTGCCTCATTCGCGATGAAGAAAATATCTGGGCAGAATGTTTAAGTTCAAAATCGAGGGTTTAAGTCCAATATCACAAAAACCATTAGAGAGCTCGGGAGAAGGTGAAATTTGAGGAGATTTTCAGTGGAGCAATTGGGGTAAGTATCATTCACTCATATTTGGTTTAATTCCATGATATAGTCTTGAATTTCATCATTTAATTTGAGAAATTAGAGTGGGAATTGGGGAAAATGGAAGAAAAGTTTGAGAATTTTTTTGGGGATTTGAATGGGCAATTGAGGTCAGATTTTGATGAATTCGATATTGGTAGACTCGTGAGAGGATGAAGATTCTATTGATGTGATTTTTATCGGATTCTGAGATGTGGGCCCGGGGGCCGGGTTTGAGCAATTTCGGGATTTTTATGTAAATTGGATATTTTCGAGTGAGCTTTGTTCCCTTAGCATATTTTGATAGTATGAATCTTCTTTGGCTAGATTTGGAGCATTGGAGGCCGAGTCGAGAGGCAAAGGCATCGCGGGCTAGAGTTTGGACCGGATTGAGGTAAGTAATGATTGTAAATGTTTGTTCTAAGAGTATGAAACCCCGAATTTCACATCGTTGTGCTATTTTGAGGCGACGTACACGCTAGATGACAAGCGTGGGGTCGTGCACTGTTGGGGATTGTGACTTAGTCCGTCCCAAATGACTGTTTTACTGCTGATTGGATTGAAAATTGTTTGCTATCATCATGTTTTGGGCTGAATGCCATATTTAGGCCTCGTGCCAACTGTTTTGGATCCTTAGGGAATTTTTACTGCTATTCCTCACTGTTTTGACTTATTATTTATACTCAGTCATACTATATTCTACTGTTTTCATAACTCAGCCATGTTTACTCTGTTTTAACATCTTAAAAGATATTTTGAGCTGAGCATCATATTTTACTATGCCCGAGTGGCTTTTAGAGATTTCTGACTGAGTAGGGTTGAGGGCCTGTGTTGTGAGGTAATTATGGGATCGAGCTGCGCGCCACAGCGATATTGTGCTGATTCAAGATTTTGAGGCCGGGGGACTGAGTTATATGCCACAAGGTGGCTTGATATGAGGTCGAGAGCCTATTTGATTATACCACGAGATGGCTTGTTATTGCGCTTGGGCCGTAAGGCACCCCTCCCGGAGTCTGTACACCCCTAGTGAGTGCGGGTACCCTGAGTAGGTGATATATTAATTATGCCACGAGATGACTTGTTATTGCACTTGGGCCGTAAGGGGCCACTCCCGGAGTCTATATACCACCAGTGAGCACGGGTACCCAGTGTGAGTGATGTGATGTAGCCCGAAGGGCTGTTGTTTGATTCATATTGGGGCCTGAGGGGCGGTTCTTTATTTATGTTGTGCCCAAGGGGTTGATTACGAGTAATTGTGAGGTAGCCCGAGGGGCTGGTTCTATTGATGATATGCCCGAGGGGCGATATGTGATACATGTTTTGCCCGAGGGGATGTTTACGTTTTCTATCAGTTTTACTCACTGTGTTATCACTCGTTTGAAACTATTGAAAGTTGTTTTAAAAGGTTTTGATCAAAACTGAGCATGATTTTTGAAGTAAAGGATTTCCGTACTGTGTTGGAAATGTCCTGCTTTTATCGTAGCATTTTGACGTGGTTTACATATTTTTTTACTGCTCAGCTTTCATTTTCCTTTATTACTTACTGAGTTGGCGTACTCACATTACTCCCTGCACCTTGTGTGCAGATTCAGGTATTTTTGAACCCGGTAGCGGGTGTTGATTGCTCAGTGGTAGAGTCATCGGAGTTAGCAAGGTAGCTGCCCGACGTTCGCAGCACTGCTTTCTTCCCTCTTGTCTTCCTTAGACTGTGGTTAGTACATTTTTGGACTCTTTGTTGTATTCAGACCTTAGTAGATGCTCGTGACTTGTGACACCTTGATGTCGGGCTTGTGTATTTATTTCGCACTGTTTATTTAGACTTACATTATGAGATATCTGATTAATTAAAGGCTTAAAATGATTGTTATTGATTAAAGGGTTAAATTCGGGAGTTGTGTCGGCTGGCCTAGTTTCACGATAAGCACCATCACGACCGGGTCGGTTTTAGGGTCGTGATAGAGTTATAGCCTTGTTTCACCAATATTTGTTTTTTTATGTGTTGTTCAGCTGCGTTTAGTTGTATCGCATTAGTAGGTTTGGGTTCGGAGTAGTTTTGGAGTGAAATGATCACTTAGTCTCTTAGTTAGAAAGCTAAGTTAGGAAAGTCAACCGGAAGTTGACTTATGAGTAATCGAATTCAGATTTAAATTTTTAAGATTTGGGTAGCTTCATTGGTTCATTTTAGACTTAGGAGTGTGTCCGAAATATATTTTGGAGGTCTGTGGTAGAATTAGGCTTGAATTTGGCGAAAGTTGGAAGTTTAGAAGTTCTTAGGCTTGAATCCGAGGTTGATTTGGTGTTTTGGTACTGTTTTGGGAATTCCGAAGGTTCAACTAAGTTCGGTTAGTGATATATGACTTGTTCGAATTATTGGTTGAGGTCCCGAGGGTCTCGGTGAGTTTTTGATAGATTTGGGTTGTGTTGCGCTCGTTTTTCTTATGTTTTGACACCGTTTCTTCAAGCATAAATGATATCATATTGAACAAATGAACTCCTATTTCTTTTTTATTGAAGCATTAGATTCATATCGTAATTATGGACCCGTAGCAAAAAAAAAATCATCAAATTTGGACATCGTATGAGGATTTTAGGGTTATTTTACTAAGAATTAGGTTGTTAAATTTTTCAAATTAATTACGGAATTGCCACTGACGGCGTATTTAAAAATTTGCAAATATTGAAACTAACATATCACCTTCATTATAAGGTCAAATTGAGTGATTCAAAAGCCTAACTTGACTAGCATTTCACAAGGAATCAATTGGAGACATAAAAAGTGAGTTTTGGGATCGTTAACATGAGAAACGAGGCAGAATAACTGGCAGAAAAATATATAAACAAGGGTTTGTTCAGTCGGTCATATTTTGAGTTGGGGAGCTCGGATTTGGACCATTTGGAGGCGATTTTCACCATATGGATTGGAGTAAGTGTTCTCTACTCGGTTTGGTTATGTTTCATGAATCCATCTTCGTTTTTGGGATTTGATTGATGATTTCAAAGTGAAATTGAGGGAGCCAGGGCTTGAGTTTTGGAGAGTTTTAAGTGAGGATTTGAGGGGCCAAACAGAGTCCGATTTTGACAAATTTTATATGGTTAGACTCGGGAGAGGACGAGAATTATTATTCTGCCATTTTCGACTGATTCCGAGATGTGGGTCCGGGGGCCAGGTTTTGGTCGATTTCAGATTTTTGGCATATTTTATAGTTTTATTGTGGAATTATATTCTTTAGCACATGTTGATGGTATTAATCTGATTATGGTTAGATTTAGAGCTTTTGGAGACCGAGTCCAGAGACGAGGGCATTGCGGAGTAGGATTTACGCGGTTGAGGTAAGTAACAGTTTTAACTCTGGCTTTGAGGGTATAAACACGGAGAATTTGATGTCACGTGATTGTTTGAAGGTGATACCCACGCTAGGTGACGGGCGTGTGGGTGTATACCTCGAGGGATTGAGACTTGGTCCGTCCCGTGAGGCCTAATAACCATTATCTGTGCTTATACATTTACTTATTGTTGAAGTTGTCTGCCTTCATGTTAGAGATTATGCTTATGCTTTATTCATGCTCACATTATTTGTACTCAGTCATAGAAATTTTTGTACATGTTACCTCAGTCTCTATTATTTGCTAATATGTTGTGATACTTGATGTGGGTTGTGTCCCCTTATATGTTGATGATGACGAGGCTAGTAAGGTACATGATTAAGTGAGGTCGAGGGCCATAGCACGTGAGCTATCCGCGTAGCACATGAGCTAACCGTGCGCGTCCAAGTATTGATACCATAGCGCATGAGTTGTCTGCGTAGCACGTGACTTGACCGTGCGGATCCAGGTATTGATATAATGGCACATGAGTTGTTCGTTCTTAGTGCTTGGGCTTTGGGAGCCCCTCCGGAGTCTGTACACACCCCAGTGAGCTCAGAGTGTTTAGTTTTTTGAGTGTATTGAGTGCGAGTGATGAGTGATGGAGTGACACTGCTGTGAGGTTGTATTTATTTTGTGTTATTGCTGTATTTATCTGTTAAATTTCTTTGTGGAATTTACTGAGTTATGGAATTTGACCTATTTATTTCTATTTATTATTAAATTGTGAAAATAAATAATTGGACTGTTTTACTTAGCTCATCACTACTGCTTAGTTCCTTAGTTATTTCTAGTAATACTGAGTTGGTTGTACTAATACTACACCCTGCACTTTATGTGCAGATCCAGGTGAGTTAAAGCACGACGATCGTTGAGTTCAGGCCGGCTATCTTTGGAGACTGCAACGTAGCTGCTAGCGTCCGCAGGGCCTTGTTACTCCTCTTGTCATTTCTTCTTTTGGACAGTTAGACATTTTATATATCTTAGTTTATAGTTTTGGATGTTCATGACTTAGTGACACCCTGATGTTTGGGGCTCATTTCCGTATTTTTCTATATAATATTTAGAGTTGATTTAGTTTATGAAAAATTTAATTATTGAAATATTTTATTAATTTCTTATAATCGGTTTAGTAGTAATATTTTTGGAAGTGGGCTTGCCTTGTAACACGATAGGGTACATCATGACCATGGTTAGATTTTAGGTCGTGACAAGTTGGTATCAGAGCCTAAGTTACATAGGTCTCACGAGTCATGAGCGAGTTTAGTAGAGTCTTGCGGATCGGTACGAAGACGTATGTACTTATCTTCGAGAGGCTGCAGAACCTTTAGGAAAACTTCACCTTCTTGAATTCTTATCGTGCAGTATTGATTCAGCTTGAAGTGAAACTCTTTGAATTCCTTCCACGCATTTGTATGCGCACATGAGCGCTCAGTATCGGTTGTGAATCGACGGATTATGATTCCCTAGATGAGGTGCGAGATATGATTTTTGTGTGTTAATGTTGGGCCAATCTGGAGGACTTGAGGCTGTGTTTTGACTTTAGCTTGAGCACTGAGGCGTTGTAAGTTGAAAATACGCAGTCGGTGCTCCAGCTATAGGCAAAAACCTGACCTCAAGTCCTCCAGACTGGCCCAACATCAACACATAGAGCCTCTCGCCCCTCGACCAGGGAATCACAAGCCATCGATGCATATCTGATACTGAGCGCTTATGCGTGCATACGAATGCGTGGAAGGAATTCAAGGAGTTACATTTCAAGCTGAATCAAGGACGCACGATAGGAGTTCAAGAATGTGAAGTTTTTCCTAAAGGTTCTACAGCCTCCCGAGGATAAGCACAGACGTCTCCGTACCGATCCGCGAGACTCTACTAAACCTGCTCATGACTCGTGAGACCTATGTAATCTAGGCTCTGATACCAACTTGTCACGACCTCAAACCGAACCCGGTCATGATGACGCCTCTCGTAAAAACAAGGCCAGTTCACACAATTCCCAAATTTATTTTTAACAATTTAATAAGTAAATTTAAGTCATTTATAAGAATAAATCCCCAACAAGTATAAATTTAGCGAAATAGAACAAGTGCGAAAATAGATACAGCCCGACATCGCGGTGTCACAAGTCACGAGTATCTACTAAATTCTAAATACAATGGAAAGTCTGAAAATGTAATAAATACAGTCTAATGAAATCAAGAGGGAGAAAAGCAGTGCTGCGAACGTCGGACAACTACCTTGCTAAACTCCGATGACTCTGCCTCTGATCAACCAATACCCGCTACCAGGTTCAGAAATATCTGAATCTGCACACAAGGTGCAAGGAGTAATGTGAGTACTCTGACTCAGTGAGTAATAATAATAAATGAATACTGAGTGATAAGAAATCACGTAAAGACACGTCAACAGACTATAAAAAAGCAGTAAAAGCCAATAAAAATAATGAAACAATGGAAATATGTAAAGTCACTTTAGTTCAGTTTAAGCTTCTTTATAAATGCCTTTTTAACAGTTAAGCAATTAAATGCAAAGCAGCTAGAACAGATAAACACATAAGAATCCGCCCTTCGGGCACAATGTCAACAGAATCCGCCCCTCTGCAATATCATGGAACAATCACCAGCCCCTCAGGCTATATCTCATATCACAATGGGTACCCGCGCTTACTGGGGGTGTGCAGACTCCTGGAGGGGCCCCTTACGGCCCAAGCGCAATATCAAGCCATCTCGTGGCATAATCACATAGGCTCTCGACCTCATATCATCAAGCCACCTCGTGGCGTAAACATCTCAAGCTCTCGACCTCATAATCATAATCAGTGTTTTCTAACAACAGAGGCCCTCGGCCTTACTCAGTTAGAATCTCACAAGCCACTCGGGCAACAGTAAAATATGGTGCTCAACCCAAAATATCATTTAAAATATCATTTTAAGTGTTAAAGTAGAGTAAACAAGGCTGAGTTATGAAAACAGTAGAATATAGTATGACTGGTTCAAGTATAAAGTCAAAACAGTGAGGAAATATCAGTAAAAATCCCCCAAGGGTTCAAATAGTTGGCACAAGGCCCAAATATGGCATTCAGCCCAAAACATGATGATAACAAATAGTTTTCAATCAAATACGCGGTAAAACAACCATTTGGGATGGACTAAGTCACAATCCCCAATAGTGCACCACCCCACGCTCGTCATCTAGCGTGTGCGTCACCTCAATATAGCGCAACGATATGCAATCCGGGGTTTCATACCCTCAGGACAACATTTAAAATCATTACTCACCTCGATCCAGTCCAAACTCTAGCCCGCGATGCCTTTGCCCTCACGAATCAACCTCCGGATGCTCCAAATCTAGCCACAATCAGTACATAACCATTAAAATATGCTAAGAGAACAAAGCCCACTCGAAAATATCTAATTTACATCAAAAATTCCGAAATTGCTCAAACCCGGCCTCGAGGCCCACGTCTTGGAATTTGATAAAAATTACATCAATAGAATCCTCATTCACTCACGAGTTTACCCATATCAAATTCATCAAAATCCGATCTCAATTGCCCATTCAAATCCCCAAAAAAATTCTCAAATGTTTCTTCCATTTCCCCTAATTTTCACTTTAATTCCTCAAATTAAATGATAAAATTCAAGACTAAATCATGGAATTAAACCAAATATGAGTGAAGAATACTTACTCCAATTGCTCTACTGAAAATCCCTTCAAATTTCACCTTCTCCCGAGCTCTCCAATGGATTTTATGATATTGGACTTAAACCCTCGATTTTAAAATATAAACTGTCTGCGCAGGTATTTCTTCATCGCGAACGTGACATATCTCTCACGTTCGCGAAGCACACAGCTTCGCTGACCGGAATTCTTTATACGCGAACGCGATGCATAATAGACTCAACCCTTCTCGATCGCGACCCCTACTACGCAAACGCTTAGAACAAATGCATTAGAGGCCCAGCTACTCCTCTTCCTCTATGCGAACGCGACATAAGCCTCACAGCATCACAACATCGTGAATGCGACACACAAAACGCGAACGCGAAGACAAAATTCGCCGCCTCAGAGAATACCCTTTGCGAACGCGAGTCCCTGACCGCGAACGCGAAGAACAAATCGTCTGCAACAAAAATCAGCAAAAATTTGCCAAGTCCAAAGTACAAAATTGATCCGTTTAACCATCCGAAACTCACTCGAGGCCCTCGGGACCTCAACCAAATATGCCAACATATTTCATAACATCGTTCAAACCTGTTCCAACTTTCGGAACGCTCAAAACAACATCAAAACATCAAAATCGCATCGGATTCAAGCCTAAGAATTTCAAGAACTTCCAAATTCCGCTTTCGATCAAAACGTCTACCAAACATCGTCCGAATGACCTGAAATTTTGCACACACATCACATATGACACAATGGACCTAATCCAACTTCCATAATTCCATTCCGATCCCTATACCAAAATCTCACCTATCAACCGGAAAACGTCAAAATCTCAATTTCGCTAATTCAAGCCTAAGCCTTCCGCGAACCTCCAAAACACATTCCGACCACGCTCCCAAGTCCCAAATCACCTAACGGAGTTAACCAAATCACAAAAATTCCAATCCGAGGTCATCTACGTAACAAGTCAAATCTTGGTCAAACCTTCCAAATTTTAAGCTTCAAACTGGAAACTGTTCTTCCAAATTCATTCTGATTACCCTGAAAATCAAAACCGACGATTTACATAAGTCATAATACATCACATGGGGATAGTCATGCCCGAGAACTGGTGAGCGAAGTGCAAAAGGTCAAAACGACCGGTCGGGTCGTTATAGGATTTGGGCGATTTTGGAGGAGATTTTTACCATATGGATTGGGGTAAGTGTTCTCTACTCAGTTTTGGTTATGTTTAATGAATCCATATTCATTTTTGGGATTCGATTGATGATTTCAAAGTGAAATTGAGGGATTGAGGGATTTAGGGCTTGGTTTTGGAGAGTTTTAAGTGAGGATTTGAGGGGCCAAATGGAGTCCGATTTTGACGAATTTTATATGGTTAGACTCGGGAGAGGACGAGGGTTATTAGTTTGCAATTTTTGACTGATTCCGAGACGTGGGCCAAGTTTTGGCCGATTTTGGATTTTTGGCATATTTTGTAGTTTTTATTGTGAAATTCGATTCTTTAGCACATGTTGATAGCATTAATCTGATTATGGTTAGATTCAAAGTTTTTGGAGACCGAGTCCAGAGACGAGGGCATTCCGGAGTGGGATTTTACGCAGTTGAGGTAAGTAATAATTTTAACTCTACCTTTGAGGGTATAAACCCGGAGAATTCGATGTCATGTGACTATTCAGAGGTGATACCCATGCTAGGTAACAGGCGTGTGGGTGTATACCTCAAGGGATTGAGATTTGGTCAGTCCCGTGAGGCTGTGAGGACTAATAACCATTATCTGTGTTCATGCATTTACTTATTGTTAAACTTGTTTGCCTTCATATTAGAGATCGTGCTTAGGCTTTATTCATGCTCACATTATACTCAGTCATAGAAATTTTTGTACATGTTTACCTCAGTCTCTATATTTGCTAATATGTTGTGATACTTGATGTGGGTTGTGTCCCTTTATTTGTTGATGATGGTGAGGCTAGTGAAGTACATGATTGAGTGAGACCGAGGGCCTGGTTGTGAGGATATTGATACCATATCGCGTGAGCTATCCGGATAGCATGTGAGCTGACCGTGCGAGTCCAGGTATTAATACCATAGCGTATGAATTGTCCGCGTAGCACGTGAGTTGACTGTGCGGATCCAGGTATTGATATGATAGAACATGAGTTGTCCGTGCTTAGCGCTTGGGCTTTGGGAGCCCCTCCGGAGTCTGTACACACCCTCAATGAGCGCAGAGTGTTGAGTGTGTTAAGTGCTGAGTGCGAGTGATGAGTGATGGAGTGACACTGCTATGCGGTTGTAGTTATTTGTGCTGTTGCTGCATTTATCTGTTAAATTTCTTTGTGCAATTTACTGAGTTATGGAATTTACCTATTTATTTCTATTTATTTTTAAATTGTGAAAATAAATAATTGTACTATTTTACTTAGCTTTTCACTACTGCTCAGTTCCTTAATTATTTCTGTTACTATTGAGTCGGTTGTACTCATACTAGACCTTGCACTTTATGTGCAAATCCAAGTGAGTTAGAGCGCGGCGATCATTGAGTTCAGACCGACTATCTTTGGAGACCGCAAGGTAGCTGCTAGTGTCCGCAAGGCCTTGTTACTCCTCTTGTCATTTCTTCTTTTGGACAGTTAGACAGTTTATATATCTTAGTTTATAATTTTAGACGCTCATGACTTAGTGACACCCCGATGTTTGGGGCTCGTTTCTGTATTTTTATATATTATATTTAGATTTAATTTAGTTTATGAAAAATTTAAATATTGAAATGTTTTGTTAATTTCTTATAATCAGTTTAGTAGTAATATTTTGGGAAGTAGGCTTGCCTTGTAACACGATAGACGCCATCACGACCATGGTTAGATTTTGGGTCGTGACAAATACCGTATTCCATAGAAATAATCCTTAAAAAGATCAAAACCTAGTCAATTATTATCTAACGAAGCCAAATAATATTAAAGGAAACATCCCCAATAAATAAAAGTTCAATCTTGGCTAAAATCTCAAAAGTCAACAAAAGTCAACCCGAGGCTTGCTTGGTTTAAACTCGAGTTTCGAATCAGAATCTGATTACTCATTCACCCCCCCAGCTCGGATATGCAATTTGTTTCGAAATCCGACCTCAATTTGAGGTCTAAATCTCCATTTTTTAAAATCCCTAAATTCTATCCAAAATCCCCAATTTCTATTTTAAAATTCATAGATTTGATGTTAAAAACTCATGAAAAGTAATTGAAATTGATTGAAAACTAGTTAAAGATGCTCACCAATAAATTTGGGAAGAAAAAATTCTTCAAAAATTGCCTCTAGAATATTTGAGATCGAAAAATGGTATAAAATAAGATAAGTCTCGACTTTTTCCCTCTTTTACCGAAATGCGGCATAGCAATTACGAATTTTTGTTCGTAATTGCGAAGCCCGCCCTAGCGATACACTGATTGCAAAGCGACAGTGCATCAGCCCCCATCTCGACCCGCCCGATTGTCCTCTGTAATCTTGAGCGTGCCGTGAAGTAATCAGCACCTAATTGTATTATGAAGATATATATTCAGGTTCTTTCAATACTGTTACAGACATGATGACAGTAAGAGGCGCATGTTAGACGCTGAATTTAGCGGAGGTCATTGTCCTACTCAAATGATAACATTTTTTTTTCTTGAACCACTCCCAAATTAGGAGGATCTATAGTGTTTCCACACTTTCCCTCCATGGTGACTTGAATCCAGTATCTAACGGTGTAGGTGTAAGTGCTTTTACCAACTGAGCAAGCTTCACTTGTCAAATGATAACATTAGATAGGGAGTTTTAACCGTTAGTGAACTAAGATTCTTACTAAGTAAATTCCATGCTCTAGTATTGAAAATCACCACATGCACACGCAAATTTTTTAAGCTTTTCTTTTTCTTTGTAAAATGTGGTATTTGAATATGCATGTGAAAATGATTTTATCGGAAGGGCGTAAAGGCGATGTACAATTTTGAAAGATAGGAAAATTAAAGTAATATGTCTCCTTAGAATACAGATAGGAAAATTACATGTTTGTGTTGAAATTTTTGTTTTTATTTTATTATATTTGGTTTGTCTGTGTGCTTAAATGGAAAACTTTTTTTTCCCTTAAAAGAGAGATACATATCATTTGATCTGCAAGTTGCAACTATAACAGCAGCCAGAGAGAGGTTAAGAGGGTGTTTGGCTAAGCTTATAAGTTGGTCAAACTAGCTTATAAGTATTTTGTGGCTTATCTACGCGTTTGGTAAAATTAAAAGTGCTTATAAGTTAAATGCTTATAAGCCAAAAATAAGCCAAAAGTCATAAGTTGGTCTCTCCAACTTATCAAATTTTGAGCTTATAAGCATTTTAGGTTTGCCCAAAATATTTACTATTCTATCCCTAAAATACTTTTTTTAAAACAAAACTCTTCGTATACCCAGTTCTTCAGCTGCTTATTATTAATTTCAGCACTTTTATCCAAACACGTAACTGTTTATTTTTTAATTCAGCTTCAACACTTAAAAGTGCTTTTCAATACCTAATGTTTATCGGCTACTCTATGTCAGCTAAGCCAAACGGGCTCTAAGAATGGTTTACTCAATAAAAAAAGACATAGACTTTATTAATGGTAAGAGGCCCAACTCACAAAAGTTTTAAATAGTTCTATTGCAGATAGGAGTATTTTTTTTTTTATGGACGTGCAAACATATTTCACCTACGATAGACTCTTAATTATAATAAGAAAACCTCAATTATTTAAGCATATTTAAATTTGGACAGAATACCGAAATACAATTATGTGCTGTTCTCCTAGATTTTTAACCCGTTCATTTCATGCTCTAAATCAATAAGCATATTCATATACCTTTTATATAAGGTTGAATTAGGTTAATAGATGTCTTGTACGGAATTTGTTCCTCATCCCTCTACTTCATAAAGTTGAAAACCTATATAGAAAGGGTTAATACCTATAAATGTTGAAAATAACTTTTTATATATATATATATATATATATATATTTGAAAACTACATAAAAAGAATTGTTAGTCAAAAATACATAACTCAAAATAATTATGAATTATTTAAGAAGTACATGGTAAAAAAAAAACCCTTTTGACTCCCCAAATAAATTAAAGCAGAGGGAGTACTATCTTTAAACCCCTCAAGTGGGTGCTATTTCTAGTAAATTGCAAGTAGACTAGTAATCATATGAAGTATGGCAGGAATTTATACATACTGAAATATCAATTGGGAGAACAAAGTTTGACTAGAAATACCCGTTCAGAGCCGCCTCCTTTTTTTCAATTTCCAACCAATCAAACACGCTTAAATAAATAGGCAGATAGATAGAGAAAAAGAGAAAGAGAAAGAGAAAGAGAAAAACAAAGAAAGAAGGGAAGGGAAAATCATGTTGACGAACTTGATTAACAATGATGGAGTGAAAGGTGACATAGAAGGAGGAAACCTGCTCTATCCAGGCATTGGAAATGGCGAAAATGAGCTGCGTTGGGGTTTTATTCGCAAAGTTTACTATATCCTCGCCGCTCAGATCCTCCTAACCACCGTTGTCTCCGCCGTCACCGCCCTTTACACTCCCATTAACCAACTCCTCAGTGGCAATATCGTCCTCCTCATTCTCCTCATTTTCCTGCCTCTCATTTGTAAGTTTCATCTTTAATTTTGTGTCATCTATCAATTGGTCGGCGATCAGTTTTCTGAAATCGTTGACATTGGATATAAAAGTCAATGAAAATGGATGTGTTAATTATATGCCAATTACTTGCAAATAAGAGGGGTACAATAGTCAATTCATTTGGGGAGTTAGTTACACAGTTAATAGTAGCTGTTAATTGATTGATTTTTAGTCGCAGAAATTTTACTAAGTGAGTCTAGTTTATTTATTGACAAGTGGACTTATGTTCCTATTATTTACTTATTTTAAAACATGTTTAAGTTCACTTTTTTTCCTAATTAGAGGCTTAAAAGGTGGACAATAAAAGGAAAATAAAATAGGAAAATCATGATCATATAAAACCGGTAAATATCTTGATCATTAACAGTATGATCTACAATAATATAATCTAAATTAGAAGTGCAATATTTTACACACAAATAATAAATAAATTAGATTACGTTTTCCATTAAAAAATATGGACAAATAAATTTCTTAAAGTTCACGTTCGTCAAAATTCATATTGTCATCAGTGATTCTCCATATTTTTTAGTACAAGGAATATATTTTCCTCTTCAGCGTCGAATGAATCCTAAAAAATCAAGATTTTAACAAAATTTTTTATGGAAGAGTAGACCTAGTAATTGATTTTGGAAGATCTTTTCCAGTTTTATTTTCCTTTTACTGCACTAATTAAGCCTCTAATTAGAAAAAATAGTAGGCTTAAATATTGCTTGTTTAGCTTATTTTGTAAAATAAGTAAGTAGGAACATTAGTCCACTTGTCAAGAAATAAACTAGACTCACATAAGTAATGCTAATTATGTGACTCACATAGTAAAACTTCTCGTTAGCAACTCATCGTGTGCATAAATGGAGTACTCTGGTTACCTATGAGAAAGAAGGTAAACTTGGAGTTATGGTAAAATTATGGCCAGTGGCGTAGCTACACAGTGCCAAGAGTAGTCCAGCGAAGCGAACTCCCTTGCTGGAAAATTATATTATACATATAGGTCAAATATCACCTTATGTAATTATATATTATACTTTGAACATCTTATATACAATTGAGATAGACAGCCTAGTGGCCAACCGTGTTGAAAATGAGGTGAAGTTCATGGGTTTGAATTGAATCCCGACTTCAAAACATTCTCGATTCTCTCTTTCCTTTGGTTCTGTGCTTACTTTATATTGTAGTAGAATTTCCTTTATCTTTTTTATGTTAGTTTTAATTTATAAAATTATAGTTCCATTACAAGTGTTTATGACTATAACTATGTTAGTGTTAATAATGTGTGTGGCTCGGTTTGGTATCTTTGCAGTTTAAGCATGTACTTTGACGTACTAACAATTCGTTCTTGCATATGCAGTGTTGTGGCCCTTGTATATCTTTCAACAAAAACATCCATTGAATTTCGTTTTCCTTGGCCTCTTCACTGTTTCCTTGAGTTTTGGTGTTGGTGTAACCTGTGCTAATACAGATGGTGAGTAGTTTAGCTTTCTATGTAATTGATTTTTTAATTTGTTTGGACTTCTTTTCTACTTCAACCTCTTGGATATATAATTTGCTAATGTTTGGAAATTACAGGAAGAATTGTGCTTGAAGCCTTGATCTTGACATCAGCTGTAGTTTTATCTCTTACTGGTTACACATTTTGGGCTTCCAGAAAAGGCCAGGATTTCAGCTTTTTGGGTCCATTTCTCTTTGCTAGCCTCTCTGTACTTGTCTTGGTTGGATTTTTACAGGTTGGTATCTTTATTTTTCCTTACGGAAGAGAAACAAAGCAACAAAAGAAAACTAACCAAAAATCAAGTGAAGGAATGAAACCCCAATAACATCTCTGATCCCCTACACGCAAAGAAATGGTTGAACGCACAAGCGCATGCCATTCAAACACGACTCTTAACTAAAGGTCAAATCATCAGCTACCTAATTAGTCTCCCTATAGATATAAACAATAGAGACCACCGAGTTCCTATCCATGAGATGACCAATGCGGTTGACAATCCACAACCCTTCTAGACCGCAACACATGAACCATACTAGAATTATTAATTAATTTTACGTCTCTATTTCATTTGTAGCTCTGACCTTTGATACTTTGCCCATTTGCAGATATTCTTCCCTCTTGGATCTATAGCTAGTGCTATTTACAGTGGAATCAGTGCTATAGTTTTCTGCGCGTATATTGTGTATGACACAGACAACTTGATTAAGAGGTTCACGTATGATGAGTACATCTGGGCATCTGTCAATCTTTACTTGGACATTCTGAACCTCTTTTTAGACATTTTGCAGTTGCTAAGGCGGTGAAACAACTAGGTGTGCAATTAAGGTGCATATTTGAAACAATTTTATGAACGTCACTTTGATTTTAAATGGATATGGATGAAAGTTGGCTATGTAGATAGATATTGTACATCTCTCTACTTACATACTCTGTATCGGTACTCACAAATTCATGCTTTGATCTTTTCAAGTATAGTAAGGTGGAATTTCCAGTATAAAGTTTCATTGATGTAACTTTAATTGACTGAGAAAATGCATTGCTTTAATTTCTTGTCAGCCGCAAGGGAGTTTGAATAAGCAGTAGTTTTTAAAACTCAAATACAGTTTATATGACTTTGCTTCCTGAGCAACTAAAAATTTAGGAGACTAATTAGTGTTCTTGGATCTAGGACTTCATAATATATATGTAGAGATGAATTCAGGATTGAAATTTTTTGTGTTCAGCTTTGCACTGAACTAATTATACCATTAAAATTATGAGTTCAAATCTAATATTTGTTGAGATCTTAATAAATTTTTACATACACATCTAAACTTCGTGTCGAAAATTATGAGTTCAGTTGAACCTGTAGTCGAAAGGCTACATCCAAACTAATTTGGATTGAGGTTGAGCATAGTATTACATATGTTTCATAGCTAGATGGGTGAAATCGTGAACTAGCATTAGGATAAGATTTTAAAAGATCTGATTAGCAGATACCGTTAAATTTCATCTCAATCAATAAAAAGTTCGAGGAAGATTGCCAAATTAAAAAAAAAAAGGATTATCTTAAAGGCCCATTGAAGGATATGACATCAATAGATGAGGTTGCTCACTTGTAGTAATAGCGCTGGCTAATTATTTTTCAGCTTTGTAATTGAAAAATGGCCACTGTCGTGGAATTTCAAAGTCTATTACACCTATGGAATTTGAAAATCCATGACTATGGCTATTTTTCTATTACAGGGACTAAGAAGTGGCTATTTATGAATTTTATCCTGCTCAATTGCGTAATTTCTGCTGTTGATTCTTTTTGTCAAGTGTAAGAATGGTTTGTATGATTTTAACTTTTAAGCACATCACTAGAGCCGGCTCTTGGAAAACACTACATTCTAAAAACAAAGTAGCTCATATTGGGCTTACTGTGTATGAATTTTGGGCTCTAGGTCTTTCAGAGCTATTTTGTCCTCTCTTGTCAATGTCTCTCACACCAATCCAGAACTGTTTTGGGCTCTCTATATATATACACAAAATTACGTAATTGTAGCATGGGAACACTGTCCCTTTCAGCTGAGGGAGCATTGGCCTGGGTAGTTCATTAGTTACATACTTACATCTACCAAATTAGTGTAACAAGTAAGAAATTTCCCAGCAAAAGCAATTCCTAAATTGTCTGTCCACTGAGCTTTGTTGACAAACATTGGAGGAACTATCAAAATCTTCACGTACGTTTGCAAAAGGCTTCTTGGCAGCTCCCTCCTTAGCTAGCAGATCAGCAACTTGGTTTTGCTCTCTGGATTTCCAATTTTGTCTGCAAAGACATGAATTTAGAAATTAAAGGAGATAAGGGGTGTGTTTGGTACGAAGGAAAATATTTTTCGGAAACTGTTTTCCAATTTTCCCATGTTTGTTTGACTTAAATATTTTTCTCATTGACTCATTTTTCTCCAATTGTTTTCCCACGAGAAGGAAAACATTTTCCAAAACTCTTTCCAACCTTCCCCATTCCCCATCCCCACCAACCCCTACCAACACACCACACCCCCACCCCACCCCAACCCAACCTAACCCACCCTCGCCCCATTCCTACCCACCCCCACCCTAATAATACTTTCTTTTCATGTTATAGATAGAGTATCTTTTTTTCATTTCAACAAATGAATATTTTCTTTTTTACGATAAAAAAAGTATTTTTTTTGTTTTAACAAAAAAATACTTTCTTTTCATAATGTAGAAAAAATATTTCTTTCATTTCAATAAAATAATGTATCAAAAAGTATTTTCTTTTATTGCAACAAAAAGAGTAATTTCGTATTGCAGAAATAGTACTTTTTTTTTCAACAAAAAATAGAGTAATTTTTAGTTATGGAGCACAAATTTCAACGTTGTTTTTTGCGTAAAAAAGTAAAGCAACACATTAGTTCCTTTGGATGTGTGTGAATTTTTAGAAGAATAATTAAATTCTTGAAAGAAAATAGAGTCATGAAATTGTTGGGTATTTGGGGGGGGGGGGAGGGGGGTTACAGGAATCATAGGGACTTGGGGGAAGGGCGGTGAGGAGAGTAGCATAAAAAATTATTTTCTACTCTCTAACCAAATACTAGAAAAGATTTTCACTCATCAACCAAACAAGGGAAAATAATTAGTGGTAAAACCGCTCATTTCCACGAAAACATTTTCTAGGAAAATATTTTCTATGGTACCAAACACACCCAAGATCTTTCTTATTATTGAGTTGGTTGTTGTTCCTAGTTATCCAATTAATATATATATGTACTTCATGTTATAATAAAAGTCTATATAAGTAAATACTTTTTAACAAATGCTTACTTTTATTTTCATGCTGCATGTAATATAGTTTCATCTCACATCATTCATAAAATTGTGAAAACAATAAATACCAAATATCACTGTAATTAAACGCTAAATTTCATAGTAAGAATTAAAAATGAAAAGATTTAAAAAATATTACCTAACTCACATCAGATTTTGACTAATGCTTTAATTTCTTTAATGTAAAATTAACTTGTTTCGTTATAAATATATACTAGGTACAAGTATATATTCTTCCGTTATGATCGATAATCCAGTAGGGCTTCCATATAAAAAAACCGGTGGAAAATTTTCAATTGTCTTATGGTGTATTAAAGAAAATTACAATAATATTAATTACTCCATTAACTAACTAATAGGAAGTGCTTAAATACTAAAATAGTCAAAACTTTAATTAAGTTTAACAATAATTAAAGCTGGTAAAGGTTGGTGATTACTACGAAGGCGACTTTTGGAGGATATGTAGTCACAAGTTGGAATGTTTATTTGTACTTCAGCCAAGTGGAAGGTGCATATTGCAAGTGAAGTTCAGTTAGTGTATATTTTTATATTCGATATTCGATAATATATGCTACTTGCCTATAATTAATTATTTCTGCATGTTTAATTGTTTTCTGGACGTCCCTTTCCTTTAGAAAGAGACAGATTAGAAAACTAAACTTTAAATGTAAGATAAAACTATAGAAATTTCTGGGAACTAAGAATGTGGCTGTACTTGCTCCAGATAACAAAATATTTACATATTTATTTATACATATAAATTCTTGGGGGTCATCAACTGCATGGGATTTGCACTTAAAATGTCAACTTGGATTTTACCAAGTAATTTTCACCGAAAGGTTACATTTTTTGTCTTAAATTAGTACTAATACTAGTAAACTAGATCTATCTTAAGGACGAACAAGTTTTTCTGTCTCACGCACACACGCCCATTTTTATTTCGTTTAAACTTCCCTAACCCACTCGAAAAAAACTAAGAAAAAAAGGTCGAACTTTTTATTTGTTGAACTAGTCAATTTGTCCGCGCTTCGCACGGTTGTAAAAGAAAAATTAAATTGTAAATACGATCTTATTGTAAATTTACCCAGGATAGAGTAGATTAATTTTTCATGTGTATATATTTCTTTATAAATATTTTTTTTAATTAGCTCCAAAACATTCCATATCATTAATTTCAAAGATAATTTTATTATCCTAAAGAGATGATTATTGTCTGATAAAGCCATATATTTGAACTTGAAAATATATCAATAGAAACCCATTCACCACTAAGCTTTCTTTAGACCATAAAAGAGAAATAACTAATATTAATTTCATTAAACCCTTAAATAGGAAAATGGCATTCATCATGTCAAAGACAATTGACTTATATGCTCATATAGGTGTTAGTGAGTAGTAATTATTGCACTATTCCTTTTTTCTTTTCACGAAAATATTATTAAGTGACGCACTCTTTAATTTTTTGTAATTGATTCTGATTCTTTTAATTATAATTAAATATAAGATGATTTGAAACTATTCAATTCAACTGATAGAAATGAAATACAATACCACTCGATTAAATGATTCATAAAATGCATGGTTGATTCCATAGATTTTTTTTTCTTTTCGTATTAATGCTAGAGGTGCCTTGAAAGAGGGAGAAAAAAGAAACAGAAATTATTTCTTTTAAGAGAGATGTTACACTACCTTGTGGTCCATCATATATATTTTTAACCATCTACTGATTTATAACAATTTTTCGTACATCCTTATCCTATTTCACTAACACATAGTAACATCTTTTTAAGTTTTCTAAAATTGTAATAAAAAAATGAATCATTTTCTAACAGTGTCTTATTCTCTCATATATACTATTCCTATATTCATTTATTTATTTCTCGTGCATGATAGAAATATTCACCTTTTTCTTTTACGAAAAATTATCAAAGTAAAAACTACCAAATATCAAACAACCATTAAAACCAATGGTAAGATAATTGTGCCTTTAGACGGAAGAACCGATCTTGTAAATCGACAAAATCATAGGTAAGAAAGTGTTTAACTTTCTAATCATTCATATGACACAACAAAACACATAAGCACATCATTGCGTTTGTTTATGTATTTACCGGTACTCATACATTTTGTGAGGCAATTCATTAATGATTATCCATATCATTAGCATATAATTAGTACTTTTCACCAAAAAATACCTTAATGTAACAATTTAAAGGAAAAAAGGAAAAAGCAGAGACAATATACAAGTATAAATTTGTATATTTAAAGAAGAAAAATAAAAAAGGAAAAAGCTTTTTGTACATGTAAAATAAAGACATTAACATTAGATTCTACACTTAATTATAAATGTTTGTTTCCCAATTAGACAATGACATTGACAATATGAATATCTAAAAGGTAAAACTAACATGCTAATAAGCATAAAGATCAAAATTTTAATTGAAAAAAAAAAGAGAGGAAAGAAATACAGAGGAAGGGATAATTAGAATAAATTACATATTTGTTAGTCTCAGATCTATTTTTGAGTGCATCTATTGGCACAAAAGAAAAAAAGATGAAAATTAAAAAAATACCACAATCCATAAGCAAAATGTTAAAAATTAAAGAAGTAAAAAATTCAAAATAACTATAAACCAAGTAATCACAAAGTGAGAACTACCTCTGCGTTAACAAAATAAAAAACTTGAAATATAAAGTCAGCCACATTGATAGAGCGTTAGAGGTTGATGATGAGGCAATAAAGGTTGACAATCCTGCAAAAATGATAATTTTGTTGATATATTCCACAAACATTCAACAATATTCGATTATAGTGCCAAAACAAACCTTGCGTAATGAAGCAGAAGGGTGTGAAACAGACAAATTTAACTTTCACTGAATAAAGACGTTTGGGCTTTCAAACATATTAAGAGGCATTAGTGAAGAGATAAAAGTAAAAGGGCAAGGAAACAATTATTTTTAATTTTGTAAGCAAACGGGCAAGTTCAACTTTCATTGAATGCCGCTTGTTTGGATTTTTAAGGATGTCATAATTGGTTTCTTAATGAGAATGAAGAGAAAGGACGTGACTTTTGGTTTTTGAAGAAGCGACTTCTCGATTTGTAAAAATAGCAGATTAACAGAAAAATAGGACAAAAGCCAAATAATTGACAAAAAAGATAATTGGGTTTCCTGCTCGATGAGGCTTGCCACATCACCTGGGCAATGTCCCTTAATTATATATATATAGATTCTAGTGGAGCATAGCTATATGTTCGCATCCTCTAAAAATTCTATCATGGATCCTCCAAAAATATATCTTTAAAGGATTCGACACACCGGAGGGCATGCTTGGAGGTTCCAAGCAACGTAGGACACCTATTATTTGAGTACTAATTAATGTACGATCTACGTATTTCACGATAAAGCACTATCAAGAGGGAAAAAGATTCTTGCCGGGTAGTAATTCCTTCGACAATACAATGGTATATTTCCACTCAACATAAGATGCTTAAAACAACTTCTAATAAGACATATGATGGCTCGAGAGCAGGTAGTTAGAAGATGATAATGTAATTAGTGAACTAAAACCTCATTATCTTACAATTGTAGGATAACGGACTTTATCCCGGAAAGAACAACAATTTTGTATGTAAATTGCATGCCAATGTCATCGTCTACTACGACTAATTAATTCCTCATTAACAAAAGCCTGACATTTAAACTCAGATTATTTAAAAACTTCAAATTTAAAATTTAGCCAAAAGCTAGGTCTTCTATTATTCCCCAACACGTACGAGTCCTCTTAAAATAAGGCATCTCTTTTAATCAACAGCTCCCTTTAGTCTTCCTCGTTCACATTTTCGTGAGAGGTTTAGCATTGAGTTGACCTTCTAGTTTATTTTATTTTATCACTAACTTTGACTGTTTGTCGTTACTTAAAGAATAAACTATCTCCAATTAATGCCAATTTGTATTCGTACTAATAACCACTCGTTTGATACCTAACACTGCATCACTAGCTTATTTACGATATTGTTCTAAATACCCTCTACTTCCAATTGATTTATATCTCTTATTTTTTTCAATATATGTCATGACTGGACGACAAAAGGAAGCCAAACTAGCTTAGACACCGACCAAACCCTACATAAGAATCCTACCAATGACATTGGGGCAATTAGAGGGTTGGTCGCTTGTAATGATGTCAAAACAATATTAATGTATTTGGTAAAATTAAAGACGACGGCTTCATGTTTTCTTCAATTAACGTTCTTGTTCATTGTCAACTTGTTTTGGTCTTAATTAGTTATACAAATTGTGTTACTTTTTTAACATAAGCTTGTAATAATCAAAAGTCAGCGTGTATATGGTTAAAATCGGGCCCATTCGATTTTACCGATTTATCGGACCAGTGTGAATGATCGAATCGATCCCATAAAAGATCGGACCGAGGCATGAGGATAAGGTACCGAGTTCGAAATTCGAGGTACTTGTCAAGATCGAGGCCGGTAGTGATCAGGACCAAATGAGATAGACATCGAGCAAGATCGAAGGTAGCATAATAATATAAGTGACTGGTTGAAGATCATGGTAGAAATCTCGAAACAGATAAAATCAAGGGCGGTTAATTAGCTAATCATGGGATTTCCTTCTGTAATTAGAGTTATACCATAATTAGGACTCCTCTACTATATACAGAGGAGTTCCAATCATTCGTAAGGGACACATTCTGGATATCAAAGCAATATAACACTTTTTCTTTAGCTCATATTCTTGTTCGTCAGCTTGTTATATTTTTAACTGTTCTTGCACCAATCAGTTCGAGGGTATTTAAGCTCGAGGGCTGAATTCCTGTCACGCCCTAAAACTATGTGACCGGCACCCGGTATTCTACCCGACCCGAGTGAACCATCCTATAGATTAATACACATCTATATGCTTAATAGGAGGATGCGAAAGGCTCTTCAATTTAAATTATTTTAAAATATACGCAAAACATGAATAATGTCTTTAAGTAAATATTTTCCTTTGAAGGCAAAGCTTCAAAAAAATAAAAAAAATTTCGTTCATGCACGCCATGTAAGTAACCATAGGATTACAACCCAAAATGAATACTATTGTTGTCTATGGAATCTCTATGACACGAATTGGAATAGTCAGCCAAAGCATAACCCCGTGGCTCAAAAGGATATTAATATAATAAAGTCCTCCACAAATACAAGCGTGGAGTCTCACCAAATAACGTCAACGGGAAATGTAGAGCTTCCCTATCCACGCGATCCAAATTGCTCAAGTCCAGTCCCTGAAAATAGAAAATGAAAATGTGGCCGAAAGGCCTAAGCTTCACATGCCTAGTACGAATCATGAACCGTTCCCCCCCAAAAAAAGGAAAATAGGACGATATTTAAGAAGACATAAGATATGCAATAATAATTGATATCAAGAAAGAAGTATTAATATCAATTAACAATTTAAAAGGTACAATAAAATAATATGGTAAAACATATTTTAAAGTCTTCCTTTATCATTGATCTTTGCAAAATCATGTTAGATTTTTCATTTACCGGGAGCACTATACCATCACCGACACGAAAGAAGGTCAACTAGGTTATGTATCTAGCGACAAGTATCATATACCCTACTTGCTCAGGTCGTCTCATCGTTGTGCCGCACGAATCGACTCGGCTATGCTAATAAAGTAGCACAATAGTACCCCTAATGGGAAGTACTCTGCCGTAGTCCCCAACCGTAAGGTAGGTTCTACGCCTACACCGGCACGTGTAGTTTCATGACCTAATGAGAAAAAATGTCCAAGGTCAATCTCGATGAATTTAAGTAACTCCCAAAACCTTTACATTTATCAATGATGATATTTATAGCCAAATCAACTATTTAAGAATAGATATATCCAAGATATTTTACAACTCATGTATTTTCATTTCAAACTAGTACAAATGCTATTCCTTATTTATTTAGTTTTTTTAATTAAGATACAACATTTCAGGAAAATAATATTCATATCACTTAAATCTTTTATGATGCAAGAATGGTAAAATCCCAACTCACTCGTCCCCACAAGCTAGGACTCGCATTTTGAAACTCAGTTTAATCGTGTTTCGATATGAGTTTGGAGAAAAGTTCTGAGGGTAGTAAGTTTCAACGTACCTCAAATTGCTTCCAACCTTATCACAAATGATCCAATAACGCCAATGAGTTACGATCTACATATACGAACTCACATAATTCATGAACGAACCACAACAATACCTACTAAACCAACTAAGTATGTAACACTTAAATCTAATCTTATAAGTTTAACAAAAATCCTCATTTGATTATTTGATATCCTTGAATTTTAACTCCAACTTATTCATTAAACTTGTTATGGAATCTAGTCATTCCACTATAAACTCAAAATAACATCGTTCAAACAACACCCATCACTATTCATCATTCTTACCAACCAACTTTTCAATTTCAAGGCTAACTTCTAGGGTTTTATGAATAGATGTTTAAATACAAATGTAACTTTATAAATATACTCTACTACGCCCTTGGAGTATGGTACATAAGATTGGAGTGAAGAATTACCTCTTTGTCAAACCCTAAAAGTTTCAAGATTTGAGTTTCTTGAAATGTCCTTGAGATTATCTTAAAAAATCTATGAATCCCACGATGTTGGAGGGTTAAGAGATGTAATAAATGAATCAATTTATCAAAGAAAGACATTTAATTCTTACCTTGAAGATGTATTAATGGTAAATAGCTGCTCCTTCTCTCTTATCCCCAAGACTAAGTCAAATATATTATAATCTCTCCCTTTATAAAATGCCTACAAAAACTTCAACTGTGGATTCTAAATTTCGAGTGCTGAGTTGCAAGCCTTCACTGGGTTCTAATTTATTCCATCACAGAAGCAACATTTTGGTCATTAACTTTAATCATTCTATTTCCCACTTTCTCTTATCTTTCATAATTACTTCCATTATTTCCTTATCCTTGTTATTTAATTAATTCCATCGTCCCCCACTTGTCTCTTTGTTGGCCAACCACTTTTCCTAGTTTTCTAAATCCTTTCTCGTTGTCATCTGAAGACTAGGATTTTAAATCCTTGTTTTCCTTATTAAATCCCAACTCTTCAAGTTGGTTACATACCATTGAATTCTCAAAATTTCAGCACTTATGAATAGAAACTTGAAATGCTCCAAATGCATTTGATGACCTTGTAACATCCACTAATTCAATGATTAACTATCGATATTATCCCTAAGCATTCCAATAACTTTGTTCCACTTGAATAATCATGTAGCTCAGATTTAATTACATTGAATTTTCAAGCTTTAGTAGGAGTTAACTAAAAGAATTTACGGGGCTTTACATTCTCCCCCAGTTAAAAACCTTCGTCCTCGAATGTAAATTTCTTGTCGTGTTAAAGTCTCAAAACGTAATCTCTGAGCCTTTTGCTTACTCCTTAACTCTTTAAGGCTTCAAAATTTGACTAACTCTCCAAAAAGTTTTTAAAAAGTTTCAGCAGAGTTTCCTTCGTTAATAGGCTTATCCCAAAATTTCAACCTCACAACGAGTTGTAAGAATACAATATAAAAGGCCTTACATGGCTCAACTCAACACAACTACCTTAATGAATGTATCCGCGATTTCATATATCTCCGGACATCAGTACTTAGCCTCTCCCAACATCACAATAATTAAATTTATCAACATAAGACAAGTCTAACAACCATGTGCAATAGATAAATCAATCAATCACTTGCCCCATCGAAGTAAGTTATAATAAACTCTAAACTCAAAATTTCAAAAAAATAGTCATACCAGAAGTTGCGAATAAGTGTGGATATCAGATTTTCATATCTTCCTCAGCCTCCCAAGTAGCCTCCTTGTCATGATTACGCCATAACACTTTAACTGAAGCTATGCCTTTAGTCCTCAACCTACAGACTTGCCTATCAAGAATCTCAACAGGTTCTTCGTCATAAGTTAAGCTGTCATTTATTTCTACTACTTTTGGTGAGACGATGTGAGCATGATCATGCACATACCCTCGTAGCATTGATACGTGAAAAATGGGATGAACTAAAGTCATCGATGCAGGTAACTCCAACTTATAGGTTACTTCCCCAATCCTTTTCAAGATACGATATGGGCTAATGAATCTAGGACTTAGCTTTCCCTTCTTCATCTCATAACGCTCTTCATTGGTGATACTTTCAAGAACACTTGATCACCCTCCTTGAACTCCAACTTACGTCGATGTACATTTGTATAACTTTTTTGTCGACTTTTTGCAGTCTTAAGCCGTTGTTGAATCAAAGCCCCCTTCTCTAAGGCGTCATGTACAAGATTGGGACCAAGTAGACCTACCTATGTCGGTTCAAACCATCCAATAGGTGATCTACAACGTCGTCCGTACAAAGCTTCATATGGAGCCATCTGGATACTAGCATGATAACTATTATTGTAGGCAAATTCGATCAGAGGTAAGTGTTCATCCCAGTTCCCACCAAAATCAAGGACATAAGCCCGCATCATATCCTCAAGTGTCTGAATAGTTCTTTTTGCTTGTTCGTTAGTTTGTGGATGAAAAGTGGTACTCAAATTGACACTTTTACCCAATCCTTCTTGAAAGGACTGCCAAAAATGAGTAGTAAATTGGGCCCCTCTATCAGATATAATGGAAGTTGGAATCCCGTGAAGTTAGACAATTTCTTTCAAGTACAACTTAGCATACTGTGGTGCTGTGTTAGTAATCTTTACTGGTAAGAAATGCGCTGACTTCGTAAGTCAGTCTACAATCACCCAAATAGAGTCATGCTTCAAGCGAGTGCGAGGCAAACCCACAACAAAGTCCATATTAATCATCTCCCACTTCCAAAGTGGAATCTCAATATTCTGAGCCAACCCACCAGGTCTTTGATGCTCAGCCTTTACTTGCTGGCAATTTAAACATCTAGCCACGAAGTCCAAAATGTTTTCCTTCATCCAATTCCACCAATAGATCTCCCGCAAGTCTTTGTACATTTATAGACCCTGGATGTATAGAATATCTCGAACGGTGTGCCTCATCCATAATTTTATTACGAAGCCCATCAACATATGACACGCACAAGCGACCGTTCATCTTCAACACCCCATCCTCATCAAGAGAAAATGCAAGGATTTCTATAGATTTTACACTATTTCGAATATTGACCAAATTTGGATCTTCAAATTGCTTAGCCTTGACAAGCTCAATAAGAGAGGAACTTGCTATGGCACAAGCGGCAAGCTCTTTACTTAGCGGTAAATGTGCTAAGGTACCTCTTGACTTTCGGCTTAGCGAGTCGGCTACCACATTCGCCTTTCCCGGATGGTAATGAATGCTTAAATCATAATCCTTAAATAGTTCTAACCATATCCTTTGCCTCAAGTTTAATTCCCTCTACTTGAATATATATTGCAAGCTTGTATGGTCGGTGTATACTTCACAATGCTCACCGTACAAGTAATGCCGCCAGATTTTTAAAGCAAAAACAACCACGACAAGTTCCAAGTCATGGGTAGGATAGTTCTTCTCATGGATCTTCAAGTGTCTAGAAGCATAAGAGATAACCTTACCTTTCTGCATCAAGACACAAACCAACCCAACTCTAGAGGCATCACAGTAAACTACAAAGTCACCCAAACCTGTTAGCAGTGTTAACACTAGCGCCGTAGTCAATCTAGCCTTCAACTCTTGAAAACTTCTTTCACAAGCATCTGACCACTGAAACTTCACTTCTTTCTACATCAACTTGGATAACGGAGATGCAAGAGTATAAAATCCTTCAACAAACCGCCGATAGTAACCCGCTAATCCCAAGAAACTGTAGATCTCCGTGTCACGACTCCAAACCGGACCCGGTCGTGATGGCGCCTCTCGTGAAGAAAAGGCTAGCCGACACAATTCCCAAATCAACCATTATTTCAATAAAAGTTGTTTTTATAGCATTTATAAATCGATAATCTCATAAAGAACCTCAAAAAGAAAAGCGCGGAATAATTACACAAGACCGACATCGGGGTGTGACTAGTCATGAGCATCTACCAAGGTCAAAATATAACAAGGGTCTTAAAATGTACTAAAGACAGTAATAAAAATGAGAGGAAGGAAGTAGTGCTGCGAACGTCGTACAACCACCTTGCTAACTCTGATGACTCCGCGTCTGAGCAATCATCACCCGCTACCGGGTTCCAAAATGCCTGAATCTGCACACGAGGTGCAGGGAGTAATGTGAGTACTCCAACCCAGTAAGTAATAAGAGTAAATAAAGACTGAGCAGTAGGAAATAATGAATCCACATTTATGATAACTCAATAAGCACAACAGGCTTGCAAATCTGAAAACGAGTCAATCGTCTCATTTTAAAATCCAGCTTTTGGTAAAAACCATTTGAAAATGCTTTCCAACAGTTCTAGTAGGGGTTCGATACCATTTATAATAAAAGAGATGAAAATCATAATAGGCCCCTCGGGCAAAACCTAGTTCGTATACAACCCCTCGGGCAAAAACAGAAATTTGTACCTATTTCATAACTTAAAAACTTCAGTTTGAATGAAAGATTATTTAAAACGTTTGTTCAACATTTTCAATAGAGGCTTGATCTAAATATGAGTGAAAGCAGTAATTAAATCCACATATTCGATAAAAACTCACTTTAAGGAGGAGTGAAAAACAGTAAGTTCATAATCAGGCCCCTCAGGCAAAGCATCACTCATGTACCTGCATATATATAGCCCCTGGGGCAAGCCTCTCAGTCACTCGTGACTCAAATCTTACCAATCAGCGCTCACACTCAGCACTCACACTCAATAGGTACCTTATAGTAATCACTACAGCGTGCAGCCCGATCTATATATATAGTCGACTGCATTCACTAGGGTGTGCAGACTCCGGAGGGGCTCCTACAGCCCAAGCGCTATATCGCTGTGGCGTGCAGTCCGATCCAACATATTGTTGCGGCGTGCAGCCCGATCCATATACATATATACATACACACACACACACACACACACACACACACACACACACACATATATATATATATATATATATATATGTATATATTGCTGCGGCGTGCAGCCCGATCCATAAATATATAATCCACACTCGTGACTCAAATCTTACCAATCAGCGCTCAGACTCAGCACTCACACTCAATAGGTACCTTATAGAAATCACTGCAGCGTGTAGCCCGATCTATATATATAGTCGACTGCATTCACTGGGGTGTGCAGACTCCGGAGGGGCTCTTACAGCCCAAGCGCTATATCGCTGTGGCGTGCAGTCCGATCCAACATATTGTTGCGGCGTGCAGCCCGATCCATATACATATATACATACACACACACACACACACACACACACACACACACACACACACACACATATATATATATATATATATATATATATATATATATATATATATTGCTGCGGCGTGTAGCCCGATCCATAAATATATAATCCTCACAACCAGGCCCTCGGCCTCTCTCAGTCATTAACCTCACAATCAGACTCTCGGTCTTTCTCAGTCATCGACCTCATGATCACTTGGACCATCAGTAAAACAATGAACTCAGTCCAAACAATTTTCATATTTTTAAGAAATAAAGTGATAAAACCAGATTTTAACGATAAACAGGTAAAACATGACTGAGGATATGCTTTCAAAACAAATAGAGTGAGGAAAAATAGTGAAAGTGCCCCTAAGGATCTCAGCAGGTCGGCACAAGGCCCCAAACGTGGCATATAGCCCAAAATATAATATAAATCTCTAGAACATGGAATATCATAAGATTTCAAATAAAATACGTGACTTAACAGTCGTACGGGATGGACCAAGTCACAATCCCTAACGGTGCACAACTCCACGCTCGTCATCTAGCGTGTGCGTCACCTCAAAGTAACACTACGATGTGTAATTCGGGGTTCCAAACCCTCAGGACAGTATTTACAATCATTGCTTACCTCGATTCGGTCCAAACTCTATCCTGCGATGCCTTTGCCCTCACGAATCGATCTCCGGATGCTCCAAATCTAGCCATAATCAGTACATAACTATTAAAATATGCTAAGGGAACAAAGCCCACTTGAAAAAATCCAATTTGCATAAAAAATCACGAAATTGCTCCAACCCGGCCCCCGGTCCCACGTCTCGAAATCTAACAAAATTAACATCAATGGAATCCTCATCCTCTCATGAGTCTATACATACCAAGAACATCAAAATCGGACCTCAAATGGCCCCTCAAATCCCCAGTTTAACTCTCCAATTTCAAGCCCTAATTTCCCCAATTTTTGCTACTGATTTTCCATAGATTTCAAGTTCAAAATGTTAAAATTCATCATAGAAAAAAGTTTAGGGTCCAAAAATCTTACCTCCACGAAATCCTCTTGAATTGCCTTTTCAATTAGCTCTCCTAAGCTTTCTCCCGAATGAAATATGGTGAAAACCCTTACAAAATCGCGAAGGGTGAAATGTATACATTCTGACCCAAGCATTTTCGCGCCTGCAGTCAATCCACCGCATCTGCGGTCAATTAGCCGCTTCTGCGGCTTTCACTTAAAATCCAAAATTCGCATCTGCGACCACGTAGGCACACCTGCGCAATCGCATGTGCAGTCATCCAACTACATCCGCGGTCATTTCCTCGCATCTGCGGCGTCGCACCTGCGGTCCCCAATCTGTAGGTGCGGAAATACCAGAACAGAAAAATCTGCAGCTTCTCAAATTTCCCAAACTCTCCGACAACCATCCGAAATCACCCCGAGACCTGAACCAAAAACACAAACATATCCCATAACCTTATTCAAACTCGTCCCAAGCTTCGGAACACTCAAAACAACATGGAAACACCAAAAACACATCTAATTCAAGCCTAGGATTCCAAAATCTTCCGAATTCCGTTTTTGATCAAAAACCCAACCAAACCACGTCCGAATGACCTGAAAGTTTTTACACACGTCAAAAATGACACAACGGAGCTACTGTAACTTCTGGAATTCCAGTCCGACCCCTATATCAAAATCTCACCAATCAACCGGAAAACGCCAAAATCTCAATTTCGCCAATTCAAGCCTAAACCTTCCACGGGCTTCCAAAATGTATTCCGATCACGCTCCTAAGTCCCAAATCACCTAACGGAGCTAACCAAATCATAAAAATTCCGATCTGAGATCATATACCAACAAGTCAAATCTTGGTCAAACTTTTCAAATTTCAAGCTTCAAACTGAGAATTGTTCTTCCAAATTCGTTCCGATTACCCTGAAAATCAAAACTAACGATTTACATAAGTCATAATCCATCACACGAGGTAAGTCATGCAAGAGAACTGACGAGCAAGGTGTAAAAGCTCAAAACGGCCGGTCGGGTCGTTACATCCTCCCCCACTTAAACATACGTTAGTCCTCGAATGTTCCCAGAGTTGTTCTAAAAGCCAACCAATCGCTGAATAACCTTACCATGCATATACCCAGGGGTGATCCCAAGTCACCCTATCTCATATAGGTCCGATAACACAATTTAACTGAAATTTCACAATCCATCCTAGCCCATAAAACTTAGAACCACATTTCCACCACCGAAATCATCCACAAGATCAAAATCTCACATCTATACCCTGACTAAGCCCGAACAAGCTGTAATAACTCGTACCCGCAACCTCAGTGCGATTACATGATATACCACATAACTCAAACGCTTGCAGCGACAACTTCTAATCACAGCAGCTGCACACAACAACCGAATATCGATAGGAAACCTCTTATAAACTAAAGTCTCATTCCAACACTTTCATATACTGCCAACGATAATGAAACACGCATAAGCCATAACCGTTTCCTCAGATCAACTATTCATGAAGCCACTCCTCATTTGGAAAAGACCATAGCAAATTTCTGCGCCGAACCTTGATGTTATCCTTCCAACATGCTGAAATCAAATTCGTTTACAGTCATTAAAGATCCCGACAATCTCATCTAATCCAACACAACTACTCTAGTGATATTGACACATCAATACAGACTAAAGCCACGACTTCTGCCATCCGTACACTAATAAGCCACAATCCGAACTTACTCAAATCATGAAAATGACTTAAATGAAAGCGTTGTACCACAAGCTCACTAGTACCACCATAACGCAAGGCTGAGAACTCGACACACATTATAGAAACAGAACACATGAATCTAACCCACAGAATCATACTTCCACATAGCTTCGCTCCAATGCGCGACCTCACCCAAATACTGGTCCACATGAGTCACCTCACGTCACTATGCTCAAAATTGACAACCGTGCACAATATGATGTCTAAAGCCAAGGCAATGATCATAACCACCGCGAAGCAATTACATAGCACCACACACTTGAAAAGGACATAATCGATAAGCCATCCACCGAGCAATACCCAGTACTCTTCCCACTCAAATTCCACTGAGAAACCCCACTAACACCGTACCATATATGCCTGTAATCAACAAATCCTAAGGGCTCGCAACACGGAAAGGTAACTCATAGATTCCCCTGATTACTAATAGCTCAATAACAACCGAATCAACACATCCCTCACCAATGGCAACTCGAAGTCAACAAAGCCGTCTCGATGCAAAACACACATCCATATAAGTCTACCAATGAACCACACATCAACTCTAGTCACACACAATAGATAAATAATCTTTCGAAGGTTCACAATGATTTAATTGTAGCACACACTATCATCTGCCTAACTTACCCACATCTTTGCCATCCATGACCACGAGCTAACCTGTATATGAGAACTTCTAGTCTCCAAGCCCATAAAGCACATATATCATACCTCTAGTACTCAATAATCTCATGAGAGGTACTCAAAAATTCTTCTGTGCCGCCAAGAAAACTCGAATATCAGCAGCCGATCTGATAAGAAGTGCTGCAATGCTACCAAAGTACCATCAACTTAATCAAATTACCTCTTTCTGGAACATATACCCTCGTCAAATCACCTCAATTAGCATTACCATTTCCTTAATCATATGAAGATCATTTCCCAAATCATCTGAATCTGCCCGTGCTTCCTAAGAATTGTGACCTTCCTTTCAGAACTGAGCTATGACCTTACACATGCAAATGTAAGTCTTGCACAACACACCACATATACTATACCGTTCTAAGGTAAACATGAAAACTTCATATCCATTTCGAGCCACACGCAACTACGTACTTAACTAGCCAAGAACTTTTCTATTAGACGTTAGCTGGGAGAAAATCACTATACATTCCTTGCTCTTCATGCCCGTGGAAAAATACACACCTCTAAACGTGGTAGAATCATTAAGAACTCCCTGAATTCCATTTGCACAACTCTAAATCGTCAGGACTGAGTCCTTCTAACTCAATCGAGCTATGTAGGTCACTAAAACCCAAAAGAGTTGCCGTGAAACACCTATAGAAACTCATTACCTCGTAAGCATCCAAGAACTAATCATATCCTTACCATACCGATCTGGGCCACTACCAAGCTATCCCATCTATCCAAGTTCCCATCCGACTTACCTTCAACTTGATGCTCCTTCTTGCTATAACATCACAATTTCACAACCCAGACTTACCACACGAGACCCAAGCACAAAACCACACCGTCAAAGACTCACAAGCCGCTGAATACTCTCTTAAATATTCCTAAAAACACCACCTTCAAAATGCTTTACTCTGAAGAGACTTCCTACGAATCTAAATCCATTACCTTTACCTTCCTGATACCGATACATGGAATCCCATAATTAATATAGAAAATACCACAAGTCTTGACATCTTCCAATGAAAACTCAGCTCCTAGCCACACATACAACTTGAAAATACCCAATTGTTACATGTAAAATCTTGAACACATTAGAACTATTCTCGAGAGTCATCACTCTACTCAAACCTCAATTAGCCCGATAAAAATAACCGAACAACCTGTGCCTCATTAGCACTTCAGACACTGCAGAATGCAACCTCATCCCAATAAAACCAAAGTAACTTCCTGCTCTATGCACTGAGCATCCTTTACCAACAATAGCTCAAAACATCCCGTAATTCTCATACACCTATGAAGCATAACATAACCTTTGTCAAAGTTTTCCTTTACTCGAGCCATCCTTGGTCTCAATCTCCGTAAGCCATAACTGATTCACCCACACACCTCAAACTGGAACCAACATAGCACATAACCGTACAATCAACCAATTAATAGCGGACTCTCCCACTTGGCTCGAAGCCATAAACCAAAACACACACAATAACTTGTAATGCATATACTCTATTGCTGCCAATATACCACAGTGAGATTCAAACTCAATCCTTCATAAGCTCGTGAAACATAGATCATCTGGTACTTTGAATCTTCTATAATTTCGCATTCATCCTCGCAACAGTCAAGCCCACTCTCTTAAGCTGCCCAAATTTAAATTTCACACATAATTCACTTGTAAATGAGATCTTCTAATAGACAACATGAGGATCACATAACCTCAGAACACTCCGCAGGGGATAACCCACCTGCTTTACCTCCAACGAACATTCCTATATACCTTCCACTGTCATAAATATTACGCAGTCACTTAGTCCTCCTGAGTCTGAAATCATACCGCAACATGAAATTTACTTCACTCCTAACTAGGCAACATGAAAAGATTCTTCACACGCCCATAACTTGGACTATACCTCGAATCGAGATGAAAATCAAGCACCTAATAGTTCTCCTACCCTCCTGCAGACCCTTCTCGTCGCTTCCAAATCATATGAATACATCTCACAGTCACATCACACTCATTACTTAACTATCCAGTCATTACCTCTACTAATAGGGCACTACCTCACATATACGTTCAAAAACAATACCTCACATAATCAGCACCTCAGTGCTCAAGCTATAGGCAAAAATCCGGCCTCGAGTCCTCCAGACTGGCCCAACATTAACACATAGAGATCACATCTCATCCCTCGATCAGGGAATTACAAGCCATCGATACACATCTGATACTGAGCGCTCATGCGCGAACACGAACGCGTGGAGGGAATTCCAAGAGTTACTTTTCAAGATGAATCAAGGACGCACGATAAGAATTCAAGAATGCGAAGTTTTTCCTAAAGGTTTTGCAGCCTCCTGAGGATAAGTACAGACGTCTCTGTACCAATCCGCGAGACTCTACTAAACCTGCTCATGACTCGTGAGAACTATGTAACCTAGGCTCTAAAACCAACTTGTCACGACCCCAAACCGGACCTGGTCGTGATGGCGCCTCTCATGAAGGTAAGGCCAGCCGACACAATTCCCAAATCAACCATTTTTTCAATAAAAGTTGGTTTTATACCATTTATAAACCGATAATCGCATAATGAACCTCAAAAAGAAAAGTGTGAAATAATTACACAAGCCCGACATCAGGTTGTAACTAGTCATTAGCATCTATCAAGGTCTGAATATAACAAGGGTTTAAAAATGTACTAAATACAGTAATAAAAATGAGAGGAAGGAAGCAATGCTGCGAACGTCATACAACCACCTTGCTAACTCTGATGACTCCGCATCTGAGTAATCAACACCCGCTATCGGGTTCCGAAATGCCTGAATCTGCACACGAGGTGCAGGGAGTAATGTGAGTACTCCAACCCAATAAGTAATAAGAGTAAATAAAGACTGAGCAATAGGAAACAATGAATCCACATTTATGATAACTCAATAAACACAACAGGCTTGCGAATCCGAAGACGAGTCAATCGTTTCATTTTAAAATCCAACTTTTGGTAAAAATCATTTGAAAATGCTTTCCAATAGTTCCAGTAGGGGTTCGATACCATTTATAAAAAAAGAGATGAAAATCATAATAGGCCCCTCGAGTAAAACCTAGTTCGTATACAACCCCCGGGCAAAAACAGAAATTTACATTTCATAACTTAAAATTTTTAGTTTGAATGAAAGATTATTTAAAACATTTGTTCAACATTTTCAATAGAGGCTCGATCTAAAGATGAGTGAAAGCAGTAATTAAATCCACATATTCGATAAAAACTCACTTTAAGGAGGAGTGAAAAATAGTAAGTTCATAACCAGACCCCTCAGGAAGAGCATCACTCATGTACCTGTATATATATAGCCCCTCGGGCAAGCCTCTCAGTCACTCGTGACTCAACTCTTACCAATCAGCGCTCACACTCAGCACTCATACTCAATAGGTACCATATAGTAACCGTTGCGGCGTGCAACTCGATCCATATATATAGTCGAATACGCTCACTGGGGGTGTGCAGACTCTGGAGGGTCTCCTACAGCCCAAGCGCTATATCGCTGCGGCGTGCAGTCCGATCCAACATATCGCTGCGGCGTGCAGCCCAATCATATATATATATATGTGCAGCCCTATCCAACATATCGTTGTGGCATACATACCGATCCATATATATATTGCTGCAGCGTGCAGCCCGATCCATAAATATATAATCCTCACAATCAGGCCCTCGGCCTCTCTCAGTCATTAACCTCACAATCAGACTCTCAGTCTTTCTCAGTCATCGACCTCACGATCACTCGGACCATTAGTAAAACAGGGAACTCAGTCTAAATAGTTTTTACATTTTTAAGAAATAAAGTGATAAAACCATATTTAAACGATAAATAGGTAAAACATGACTGAGGATATGCTTTCAAAACAAATAGAGTAAGGGAAAAAAGTGAAAGTGCCCCTAAGGGTCTTAGCAGGTCGGCACAAGGCCCCAAACATGACATACAACCCAAAATATAATATAAATCTCTAGAACATGGAATATCATAAGATTTCAAATAAAATACGCGACTTAACAGTCGTACGGGATGGACCAAGTCATAATCCCCAACGGTGCACAACTCCACGCTCGTCATCTAGCGTGTGCATTACCTCAAAGTAACACTACGATGTGCAATCCGGGGTTTCAAACCCTCAGGACAGTATTTACAATCATTACTTACCTCGATCCGGTCCAAACTCTAGCCTGTGATACCTTTGCCCTCACGAATCAACCTCCATATGCTCCAAATCTAGCCACAATCAGTACATAACTATTAAAATATGCTAAGGGAACAAAGCCCACCCGAAAATATCCAATTTGCATAAAAAATCACAAAATTGCTCTAACCCGACCCCCGGTCCCATGTCTCGAAATCTGACAAAATTAACATCAATGGAATCCTCATCCTCTCACGAGTCTATACATACCAAGAACATCAAAATCGTACCTCAAATGACCCCTCAAATCCCCAATTTAACTCTCTAATTTCAAGCCCTAATTTTCCCAATTTTTGCTACTGATTTTCCATAGATTTCAAGTTCAAAATGTTAAAATTCATCATAGAAACAAGTTTAGGGTCCAAAAATCTTACCTCCACGAAATCCTCTTGAATTGCCTCTTCCATTAGCTCTCCCAAGCTTTCTCTCGAATGAAATATGGTGAAAACCCTCACAAAATAGCGAGGGTGAAATATATACATTCTGACCCAGGCATTTTCGCACCTGCGGTCAATCCACCGCATCTGTGGTACCGCATTTGTGGTCAATTAGCTGCTTCTACGGCTTTTACTTAAAATCCAAAAATCGCATCTGCGACCACATAGGCACACCTGCGCCATCACAGGTGCGGTCATCCAATCGCATCTGCGGCTCCTGTACTTCTCTTCCTTGACCACTTCTGCGGTCATTTCCTCGTATCTGCGGCGTCGCACCTGCGGTCCCCAATCCATAGGTGCGGAAATACCAGAACAGAAAAATCTGCAGCTTCTCAAATTTTCCATACTCTCCGACAACCATCCAAAATCATCCTGAGGCCCTCGATACGTCAACCAACAGCACAAAAATATCCCATAACCTTATTCAAACTCGTCCCAACCTTCAGAATGCTCAAAACAACATTGAAACACCAAAAACACATCAAATTCAAGCCTAGGATTCCAAAATCTTTCGAATTCCATTTTTTATCAAAAACCCAACCAAACTACGTCTGAATGACCTGAAATTTTGCATACACATCACAAATGACACATTGGAGCTACTGCAACTTCCAGAATTCCATTCCGACCCCTATATCAAAATCTCACCTATCAACCGGAAAATGCCAAAATTTCAATTTCGCCAATTCAAACCTAAACCTTCCACGGGCTTCCAAAATGTATTCCGATCACGCTCTTATGTCCCAAATCACCTAACGGAGCTAACCAAATCATAAAAATTCCTATCCGAGATCATATACCAACAAGTCAAATCTTGGTCAAACTTTTCAAATTTCAAATTTCAAGCTTCAAACTAAGAACTGTTCTTCCAAATTCGTTCCGATTATCCTGAAAACCAAAACCAATGATTTACATAAGTCATAATCTATCTCACGGGGCAATTCATGCACGAGAAGTGACGAGCAAGGTGTAAAAGCTCAAAACGACCGGACGGGTCGTTACACTCCGTCAGTGTAGTTGGTTGAGGCCAACTTGTAACCGCTTAAATCTTTTGAGGATCAACCTTAATACCTTCATGAGATACTACATGACCCAAGAATGCCATGGATTCGAGCCAAAATTCACACTTAGAGAATTTGGCATATAACCCATTCTCCAAAAGCGTCTGCAACACTATTTTCAAATGATTGGAATGCTCCTCTTGACTTCGCGAATAGACTAATATGTCATCAATGAAAACAATCACGAATCTATCAAGAACTAGTTTGAAAACCCAATTCATTAGATCCATAAAGGTCGTGGGTGCATTTGTTAGTCCAAATGACATCACCAAAAATTTATAATGCCCGTAGCGGGTCCAAAAGGCCGTTTTGGGAATATCCTTCTCTTGAATCTTCACTTGATGATACCCCGACCTTAAATCACTCTTTGAGAAGAACTTTGCTCCTTGCACTTTCGGATGTGACCCGTCAACCTGCATCCATAGTACAGACCACGGGGTCCCCTGGTAACACTAGGCTAACGCTGATGAGACCCATACCACTCTAACCCGACTGTGCAGTACGGTGCTCACTCTGAACGGACCTAGACTGGCCTCCTTGTTCGGAACTGTATGCCACTGGAGGGTTACTGAAAGTTGCCTGCATCATAGACTGCGGTGGTCCAGATGATCTTCTGTTGTTCTGCCCCTTGCCTGAACTAAGCACTGCACTGAAAGTGCCAAAATTCTTAGCCTTTTTGTTCTGCTCCCTGTTGGCCCTCTCCTCCTGATAAATCCTCTTTAGATCCATTGCTAGATCTACAAAGTTAGTAAAGGTAATGTTCTTTCTCCCACTAGCCATATCTTTTCTGATGCCCGAAATCAAGCCACAAGCAAAACGATCAATCTTTTCATCCTCGGTGGGGATGAGGTGGGGATCATAATGGGATAACTTCTTGAATTTAATGCTATACTCAAGTACGGTCATGGTATCCTGCTTTAAGGTCTCAAATAATATTGCAAAGGCGGCTCTCACTCTTGGTGGTAACCACCTCTTAATGAAGATCTTCTTAAATTCTGCCCAAATTATTGGAGGTGCATCCTCTGGTCGACTTTTCTCTGCCCCTTTGAACCAGAGATCAGCAATGTCTTTCAACTGGTAGGCTATCAATCAAACCACTCGGTAGTCTTTAACTCCCAGCAAAGTAGTAGCTTTCTCAACTTCATCTAAGAAGTCCTGAGGGTCTACAGTGGGATCTGTACTGGTGAAAACTGGCAGCTAAAGTTTCACAAATTTCATGGCCAAATGTGCCATGTCCTCAACCGTTGGTGCTCTCATCCCTCCTTGTTGAAGTGCCTAAATACCCACTTGAAGGTTCTATTGGGTCTACATATCCATGAGGTCAGCAAAAGTAGCCATAGCCTTTTTAAAATCAGTGAGGGTCTTTTCCAAGTGATTTGGTTCTGGAGGTGGAGCAGGTGACTCATCAACTTCTTCCTCGAGCTCCTGGATCATCCTCGGAGCTATTGGAACTGGCACAGTCTGTGCTCTTGCAACCTTCGGAGATCGGTCCCTAGGTCTAGCGGGTACCCCCAAAGTCGCATCAGGTATATGAGCATCTTCTCGATTCATATTACCGCCACACATGTTCACCATCTTCTGCCAATTGATATAGCGCACGAGTTAGGAAATATTTCTTAGTTCTATTGCACGATTTTAGAATAATAAGAAAGAGTGAAGTATTCTTATAATGTCCATATATCCTTCTCGATATATAAGCATGGTGCACAATATACCAATAAAGAGAACTCTATCAGACACGATTCCATAGACTTCCTATGACTCGAATTAGAACCTAGGGCTCTGATACCAAGTTTGTCACGCCCTAAAACTATGTGACCGGCACCCGGTATTCTACCCGACCCGAGTGAACCATCCTATAGATTAATACACATCTATATGCTTAATAGGAGGATACGAAAGGCTCTTCAATTTCAATCATTTTAAAATATACGCAAAACATGAATAATGTTTTTAAGTAAATATTTTCCTTTGAAGGCAAAGCTTCATAAAGATAAAAGAAAATTTCGTTCATGCACGCCATTTAAGTAACCATAGGATTACAACCCAAAATGAATACTATTGTTGTCTATGGAATCTCTATGACATGAATTGGAATAGTCAGCCAAGACATAACCCCGTGGCTCAAAAGGATATTAATATAATAAAGTCCTACACAAATACAAGCGTGGAGTCTCACCAAATAACGTCAACGGGAAATGTAGAGCTTCCCTATCCACACGGTCCAAGTTGCTCAGGTCCAGTCCCTGAAAATAGAAAATAGAAATGTGGCCGAAAGGCCTAAGCTCCATATGCCTAGTACAAATCATGAATCGTTCCCCTCCAAAAAAAATAGGACGATATTTAAGAAGACATAAGATATGCAATAATAATTGGTATCAAGAAAGAAGTATTCATATCAATTAACAATTTAAAAAGTACAATAAAATAATATGGTAAAACATATTTCAAAGTCTTCCTTTATCATTGATCTTGGCAAAATCATGTTAGATTTTTCATTTACCGGGAGCACTATACCATCACCGACACGAAAGAAGGTCAACTAGGTTATGTACCTAGCGACAAGTATCATATACTCTACTTGCTCAGGTTGTTTCATTGTTGTGCCGCACGAATCGACTAAGCCATGCTAATAAAGTAGTACAATAGTACCCCTAATGGGAAGTACTCTTTCATGACCTAATGAGGAAAAATGTACAAGGTCAATCTCGCTGAATTTAAGTAACTCCCAAAACCTTTACATTTATCAATGATGATATTTATAGCCGAATCAACTATTTGAGAATAGCTATATCCAAGATATTTTACAACTCATGTATTTTCATTTCAAAATACTACAAATGCTATTCCTTATTTATTTAGTTTTTTTAATTATGATACAACATTTCAGGAAAATAATATTCATATCACTTAAATCTTTTATGATTCAAGAATGGTAAAATCCCAACTCACTCGTCCCCACAAGCTAGGACCCGCATTTTGAAACTTAGTTTAATCGTGTTTCGATATGAGTTTGGAGAAAAGTTCTGAGGTAGTAAGTTTCAACGTACCTCAAATTGCTTCCAACCTTATCACAAATGATCCAATAACGCCAATGAGTCATGATCTACATATACGAACTCACATAATTCAAGAACAAATCAGAACGATACCTACTAAACCAACTAAGTGTCTAACACTTAAATCTAATCTTGTAAGTTTAACAAAAATCCTCATTTGATTATTTGAATGACAATCATTGAATTTTAACTCCAACTTATTCATTGAACTTATTATGGAATCTAGTCATTCCACTATAAACTCAAAATAACATCGTTCAAACAACACCCATCACTATTCATCATTCTTACCAACCAACTTTTCAATTTCAAGACTAGCTTCTAGGGTTTTATGAATAGATGTTTAAATACAAATGTAACTTCATAAATATACTCTACTACGCCTCTGGAGTATGGTAAATAATATTGGAGTGAAGAATTACCTCTTTGTCAAACCTTAAAAGTTTCAAGATTTGAGTTTCTTGAAATGTCCTTGAGATTATCTTAAAAAATCTATGAATCCCACGATGTTGGAGGGTTAAGAGATGTAATAAATGAATAAAATTTATCAAAGAAACTCAATGATATTTACGCTTGTTCTCGTAAGTGTCTTTGATTTCAGGAATTAACATGTCAAACTCTCAAGTAGCACCCACTCGCACAAACAACGGCCTTTGTCTTCATGGAGAGAACAAAAACATAGCCGTCCTAGGAAACGAAGTACCTCCAGTCAACCCTGTCGGACCGCCGGCCTAGACCCAATCGATGTCAGCTCTCACATTGCCATTAATGGGAATTTGGGTGTCGAGCTTGAAAATAGCACCCGCAGAGATGATCAAGCAGCCGATCAGAATATATAGAGCGGTGAAGAAGGCATAATTAGTCTTCGAATGATATATATTCGAGATGTTGCAAACTCAACAAGCTGCGATAGCACAACTCCCAAATCAGAATCGAGCACCAAGCAGAATTGATCTCGAAACATTGCAAGAAGTTGTTCATAGGGCAGAACCTGTATCAGAGAAATCAAACGCCAATGAATCAGGGACTGACCCCGCCATTATGAAGATGCTCGAGGATCTCACTAAACGGATCAAATTAGGTGATAAGAAAATCGAGGGTAATGACAAAAAGGTAGAAACGTACAACTCATGGGTTGACCATATACCGGGGGCACCTCCGATTCTAAAGGGTTTGGATTCGAAGAAGTTCGTGCAGAAGCCTTTCCCTTTAAGTACGGCTCCGAAGCCCATCCCGAAAAAATTCCATATGTCAGAAATTCCCAAATACAATAGAACCACCGACCCTAATGAACGTGTCACTTCCTATACGTACGCAATAAAAGGGAATGACTTAGAAGACGATGAGATTGAATCCGTCCTATTGAAAAAGTTTGGAGTAACTTTATCGAAGGGGGCAATGATATGGCACCACAATTTTCCACCCAATTCCATCGATTCCTTTACCATGCTTGCAGACTCCTTCATGAAGGCACACGCCAGAGCAATAAATGTTTTAACTAGGAAATAGCACTTTTTCAAAGTGAAAGAAAAGGACAACAAAATGTTGAGGGAATTTGTATCTCGATTCCAGATGGAACACATAGACCTGCCCCCGGGTCACAGATGATTGGGTTGTTCAGGCTTTTACTCAAGGTTTGAACGAACGAAGTCCGATATCATCACGACAACTGAAGCAAAATTTAATTGAATATTGTGACTTGGGCCGATGTACATAATCGGTACCAGTCAAATATTAGGGTCGAGGATGATTAATTGGGAACCCCTTATAGTTCTATCTACCCATATAGGCCCGTCGGTAGAATTCAAAGGACATCGATAGAGAAACCCGATCGAACAGAGATCTTATCAACCATACAGTGCAAATCGTCGGAACAACAGCCTAGGGCGTAATTCCATTCGAAATGATCGAAAGAATGATTGAGGATAGAACTCCCGAGGGCTCATGAGTAAAAGTGGCTTCGATAAACATGTCGAGCCCACAGAAGCACCACAACTGTCAGAGTACAACTTCAGCATCGATGTATCGGGTATTGTATTCGCCATTGGATGAATCAAGGATACTAGATGACCCAGACCCCTACAGATTGATCCAACTCAAAGGAATCGTAATCAAGTATGCAAATACCAAGGTACTCATGGTCATAGAACTCAAGACTACAGACAATTGAGGGAGGAGGTAACCCGTCTATTCAACGAAGGTCACCTTCGAGAATTCTTAAGTGATCGACCCAAGAACCACTTCAAAAATAGAGATTCAAATAGACAGAACAAGCAGGAAGAGCCACAACATGTAATTCACATGATCGTTGGTGGGGTCGATATTCCTCAAGAACCGGTATTTAAATGCACCAAGGTGACAATCATGAGCGAGAAGCGAACTCGGGACTACTTACAGAATAAACCATGTCTTTTAACGACGAGGATGTAGAAGGAATCGAACAACCTCACAATAACGCACTGGTAATATCTATCCTTATGAATAAAATTCAAGGTAAATGTGTGTTTATTGATCCAGGTATCTCGGCAAATACTATTCGATCAAGGGTCGTAGAGAAACTCAGCCTCCAAGATCAAATCGTACCCGCATCTCGGGTACTTAACGGCTTCAACATGGCAAGCGAAACTACCAAAAGGGAAACCATTTTTCTAGTAAATATGGCCGGGACCATCCAAGAAACAAATTTCCACGTGATTGAAGGCGACATGAGGTATAACATATTGCTCGGGAGGCCTTGGATCCATAACATGAGGGCAGTACCCTCGACGCTTCATCAAGTCCTAAAGTTCCCAACATCAGAAGGAATCAAAATGGTGTACGGTGAATACCCTACTGCTAAAGAAATGTTTGCAATCAATGAAGTAGTACCGGTATCGGCAATTTCATCAACAAAGAGATCAGAGTCAAAGGGAAAGAAAGAAGTCAAATATCAACCACAACTACTAGCCTCGACCCGATCGGAGGAGCAGGAAATTTTCGAGGATGATGATTATATGATACCTCGAACCTTCATAATCCCCGACGATTCTGATGCAACAAAGTCAATGGTCGAAGAGCTGGAACAAATCATACTGATCGAGCATCTGCCCGATCGAAAGGTATACCTGGGCACGGGGTTAACCCTGGAGCATAGAAAAAACGCGTTCAATTCCTTTTAGATAACATGGATTGTTTTGCTTGGTCCCACCTAGATATGACAGGGATCCCGCCGGAGATCACTATGCATCGACTGAGCTTGGACCCGAAGTTCCGCCTGATAAAGCAAAAGAGAAGGCCCCAGTCTGAGGTTAAGCATGAATTTATCAAGGACGAGGTAACCAAACTTCTAAAAATAGGGTCCATTTGGGAGGTGAAATATCCTGAATGGCTAGCAAACATAGTTGTAGATCCTAAAAAGGGGAATAACCTTAGAATATGCGTAGACTACAAGGATTTAAACAAAGCATGACTTAAAGATTCCTTTCCTTTGCCGAATATCGATCGCATGATCGATGCCACAACCGACCATGAGATCCTTAGCTTTCTCGATGCCTACTCCGGGTACAATCAAATACAAATGGACCCGAAGGATCAGAAAAAGACTTCATTCATCATTAAATATGGCACCTATTGTTATAACGTAATTCCATTTGGATTAAAAAATGTTGGTGCCATTTATCAACGCTTAGTAAATCGAATGTTCGAAGAACAAATAGGTAAATCAATAGAGGTTTATATTGACGATATGCTAGTTAAGTCCCTGTGAGTAGAGGACCATTTAAAACATGTGCAGGAGATCTTCGACATACTAAGAAAGTACAACACAAAGCTCAACCCAGAGAAATATGCATTCGGAGTCGGATCGGGCAAGTTCCTCTACTTTATGGTATCAAATTGGGGAATTGAGATCAACCCCGATAAAATAAAGGCAATCGAAGACATCACGATCATTGATAATGTCAAGGCTATAAAAAGGTTAACAGGGTGCATAGCCGCCCTAGGTAGATTTATTTCGAGGTCCTCGGATAGGAGCCACCATTTCTTCTCACTACTCAAGAAGAAGAGCAACTTCACATGGACCCCAGAATGTCAACAAGCCTTGGAGGAACTAAAGCTATACCAGTCGAGCCCGCCATTACTTCACACCCCGAAAGCAGATGAGTGACTTACTTATATTTAGTAGTCTCGAAGATAGCGGTAAGTGGGGTCTTAGTTTGAGAAGAGAAAGGTACGCAATTCCCTATTTATTATGTTAGGAGAACTCTAGGAGAGGCCGAAACCCGATTCTCACACTTAGAAAATTTAGTGCTCGCTCTGATAAGTGCCTCTAGCAAATTAAAACCATACTTTTAGTGTCACCCAATTTGTGTTGTAATCACCTATCCCTTTGCAACATTTTCCACAAGCCCCAACTCTCGGGTCGATTGGCCAAATGGGCCGTCGAGATCAGCGGGTATGATATCGAGTATCAACCTGAACGACCATCAAGTCTCAAATCTTAGTAGACTTCCTGGCTAATTTCATGCCAGCCCTCGTACCCTAGGTCGAAAAGTAACTATTATTAAAGTCGGGTACATCATCGGGGGTGTGGACCCTCTTTACAGACGACACTTCAAACGTGAAGGGCTTCGGTCTAGGCCTCATTTTGAAGCTTCCCACAGGTAATACAATTAGACAGTCTATCAAAACTTCAAAATTGATTAACAATAAGGCCGAGTATGAGGCCATGATTGCAGGTCTCAAGCTAGCTAAGAGCTTGGGAGCGGAGGTCATCGAGGCCAAGTGTGACTCCCAACTTGTGGTAAATCAAGTCAATAGAACTTTTGAGGTTCGAGAAGATCGAATGTAGAGGTACTTGGACAAACTACAAGTGCCTCTACATCGATTTAAAGAATAGATCCTACAACACGTACCTCGAGAATAAAATAGCAAGGCCGATGCCCTTGCAAATTTAGGATCGTCGATCGAAAATGACGAACTTATCTCGAGGACTGTCGTACAACTTTCGAGGTCAGTAATTGAAGAAGGACACGCTGAAATAAACTCCACAAGTAAGTACATCGAATACCTAAAGAACGGGAAACTTCTATCGGATCCTAAGGAATCGAGGACTCTACGCACAAAGGCCACATGGTTCACATTGGTCGAGGATGGAACACTGTACAAGAGAATGTTCGATGGACCATTAGCAAAATGTTTGGGACCAGGAGACACCAACTACGTTCTACGGGAAATTCATGAGGGCACTTGCGGAAACCATTCCGGTGCTAAATCATTAGTTCACAAAGTCATCAGGGCAGGGTACTATTAGGACAATATGGAAAAAGATACAAAAGAATTCGTTCAAAAGTGTGACAAATGCCAAAGGTATGCGCCGATTATTCACCAACCCAGAGAGAAACACCACTCAATCCTATCTACATGGACGTTCATGAAATGGGGAATGGATATCGTCGAACCTCCACCATCGGCCCCAAGTAAAGTTAAATTCATTTTGTTTATGACTGATTATTTTTCTAAGTGGGTTAAAGCACATGCTTTCGAGAAATTTAGAGAAAAAGAAGTCATAGACTTCATATGGGACCACATTATATGCTAATTTAGGGTGCCTGCCGAGATCGTATGCGACAATGGAAAGAAATTCGTCGGCAGCAAAGTGACAAAGTTTCTCGAAGACCACAAAATAAAAAGGATCCTACCAACGCCGTATCATCCTAGTGGGAACGGACAAGCCAAATCAACAAACAAGACCATCATACAAAATCTAAAGAAAAGACTGAATGATGCTAAAGGAAAATGGAGAGAGATATTACCCGAGGTCCTTTGGGCATATCAAATAATGTCAAAATCTGGTATGGGGGCAACACCGTTCTCTTTAGTTTATGGTGTCGAAGCTCTGATCCTGATCAAAGTCGGGGAACCTAGCTTCAGGTTTCGGTATGCAACAAAACAGTCAGATCAAGAGGCTATGAATACTAGCCTTGAATTGCTAGATGAAAGAGGGGAAGCACCCTCATTCGAATGGCCGCACAGAAACAACAGATCGAAAGGTATTACAATCGAAGAACCAATCTTTGACACTTTAAAATTGGGGACATAGTTCTGAGAAAGGTCACCCTCAATTCTTGAGAACCAAATGAAGGAAAACTTGGCTGAACTGGGAGAGACCGTATCAAGTCCTTAATATTGTCAGAAAAGGATCCTACAAACTTGGCACGATGGACCGCGAGCAATTACCAAACAATTAGATTGTATCATTCCTCAATGATATTACTGTTAAGGTACGACCTTCTCCATTTTCATTTATATTTTATACTAACCAATTGCAAGTGTTCAATCGAAGACATCGAAGGATTCTTCATCACAAAGTCCTTAGGTCTGAAAGCATGCGTTGCACTATTTTTCCCTTAGACCGATTTTTGTTCCAAATGGGTTTTCCAGCGAGGTTTTTAATGAGGCAACCATTGCTCGTGCTAACTTAGAACAATTCAACAGTATCCGAGGCGTCTTTACAATCAACCCCGAATTCTAGGGGGCATCACCTTCGGATGTCAAGTTTGTTACAAGGAAGATACTTCGTGTCAACTGGGTCCAGAGAGTTGAAATTTTGTAAGGGCCAAACGGTCAAACAAACCGTGCCCATGTAGATTACTCGAGCCCTAAAGGCAAACATGTATGCATGTATAATCTATTGAAAGAAGTATTTTTCCTATCCAAATATTTCATGTCTTAGAGAAATTTTTACTTTACAATTTCATAGCTTTGGTGTATTGTAGAAACAGGCTTAAGGGCCGATCACAACTGAAGTTCAAACAGCTTACCCCATACTTGGGACTGCCATCTGTGAGCACGTGATTTTTGCCTCACATGAATTACTCCTACAGAATTCCAAAATTAGATTTTTTCTTTTAATTATTTGTTATTCTAGGAATTATTGTAGAATTTTTCTAATTGTTTGCATTTTCGTGTGCATGTTTAATCTTATTTAATTCATAAAAAAAATACATTGCATTTGCATTTAGGATTTAATTTTACATTTTTTTAGATTAATTAGAAAATTAGTTTGGTTTACAAAAATGGAAAAATCACAAAAAATAACTCATTTTTGCATTTTTTAATTTTTTGCTTCGAATTTTGGTAGTTTTCTTTTAATCTGGTATTTAATTAGTTATTGTAAATAATATTCTAAATAATTAATATAATTTGGTAGGCTAATTTAGTTTTTAAAAATTAGTTTAGGGTTTTATTTTTAATTTGAAAAAAAGAAGGAAAAGAGACTTGAATTTTGAAAAGAAATTGAAAGAAAAGGAAAACAAAAGAAGGAAGTCTAATTTGGGCCAAATCCACTTAATTTCCCCAAGCCCATTTGTTTTAATACCTGAAACCCGTTAAAACCGGCCCAATTTCCGCCGCAACCCGGTCTGCCCCACCCAGAGACCAAACGACCCCGTTTTAATAGCCTTCGATCAGGACCGTTGATCTTATTTGATCGAACGGTCCAGAACTGGGGTCCATGTTACTATTTAATTGTCCTAAAGCCCTACCCCCCTCAAACTCATCTCTCTTCACTCTCCCATCTTCAGAGATCCATCCCTATAAACCCTAGCGCCGCCCCATTTCCCCACCACTTTAGGCCGGCGGCGCCACCTCTGACTTGCCCCAAATCAACATCCCAAAAGCCTCACATCCTCCTCTTTCCGAACCCTCACTCCTTTTCCCTCGAATCTTGCCAGAACCTCTCGAATCTTAAATCTAAGTTCGAACCCTAAAAGTTCAAAATCAATTTCCGTTGAACCCGGTGGCATGCATCGACTCAGGCCTTTGTTTTTCACAATTAGAAGGCTGATTCACTACAAAACTGATGTTGTTCGTTTGTTCTTGACAAAGAACAATTGATTAGCATCAGTTTCGTGTAAGTCAGGGTATCAAGTGTGATTTCAAGTTTCGGCGGTGAGTTCTCTCCATCTTTCTGTCCATTTTTGTTTTATTTTTACCTCTTATTCCTCTTCTTTTCTTCTCCTTTCCTTCGGTTAAGTTTTCACCTTAATTGAAACTCGACCAAATTTCTGAGCCTAGAATTGAGTTTGTGTTCGTTTTTTCTATTTGTTTCTCTTTTTCACACCTTTAAAGCTTTTCTCGAATTTTTGGTCTGTTTAGTTTTATTAATGTCATAGTTAAACTTCTAATTTCGTCCTGTTATTTTAGTCTCATAGTTTAGTTTAATTAGGTTTATTTCGATTTAATAACTTAGTTAATTCCATGCTCACTTGTGATTAGTAATTAGTCATTTTTGTTTAGGTTTAGTTTTGAAATCATCTGAATGGCTTTTTCTTTTCTTCTGCCTTCCGTAGAATACATATTTTAGTATGGGCTTTGGGTCGTTTCTGACCCATTTGCAAAAGGCAGCCATGCATTTTTTGGTTTAAGCCATTGGGTCAATTTGACCCATGATCCATGAGTTTTCTGAAGTAAATAGCAGGGGTTCAAGGGGTAGTCTAGGAATTCTAGTTGAGGGAATCTTTAATAACTGAATGGGAAGCTGCCTAGAAGGTGGGGGTTGTGACTTATTTGAAAAACTGATTTTTAAGCTAGGGATTGAACAACAAAGTTAAAAATTCCAAAAGGGTAAAAAGTGCAAAACTGAATTCATTTTAGGCTGCCCTAACACCTTGCCTATAAAGGAATCCTTTTCTTCAAGCTCAAGACAGACTTTAGAGATAAAACAAATCCTGAAAAAAAGCTGAACACGGCTGAGCTAAAAGAACTTTGAAAATTCTTGCATTTTGGTAGCAATTGGCCTGTTTCTGCAATTAATCTCTCCATTCTGAAACCTTCAAAGACTTTCTAGTTTATTCTGGGATTCAAAGAGTGGTTTGAAGGCTATTGATCACTATTCCATTGCTGATTTTTGAGTCGATTCTGTCGCTGCTTCTTCTTTGTCGAATTACTGCTGCCGTTGACTCATACCTTTAGGCTTTTGGTGTTGTTTATTTGCTGTAACCAGGTACTCATTACACCTTATTACATGTCGAAATGAAAGGCTTTGAAGCTGTTGATTGAGCTCAAACTTTAGCGATACATTTGTACATAGATGTTACTTTTCTGCAAATATTTGCTCCGGTAATTAACTAAGTTTCCTTCTTATGCTTGTTTGATCTTTTCTCTGGAGTTCTGCTATAAATAATGAATAAGTGTTTGGTCTTCAGTCATTTGGTTTTAGAAGAGTTAATACTCTGTTTTGTATGAATATGTTGTCCTTCAGTTTGTGTGGCTCAAATGAACCAAGTTACTAAGGAGATATGAATTCGTTGTAGCTACTAAGTCTAGTAGAAATGAATTTGTTTAGATCTATGTTAGGTTGTTTTGGGAATCAGTGTTTGTTTTTTTGTGATTCTGGTCTGAGTCTGCTGGAATTGATATTTACAAGGTTTGAAACCAGAAATTGTTAAATTGGAATTTATCCTAGTGTGGCATTCCCTTACTTAGAAACCATGTAGCGCTTTACTTTCTGAGATGCTAAGTGAATGGCATCCAAGTTAGTAGTTTAATCTATAATCATTTTGAATGAGAAAAATGGTCTGTTTGATTACTTAAAGGGACCAGCCCTGTGCAGAATTGCTTCCAGTCATTTGTAAGCATGTTTAGGCTTAAATTTAGCTTTGGTTTACTTAACAGTCTCATGAAACGTGATTTGAAATTGCATTTGTTGAAAAGAGGCCCAATTGAAGCTAAAGTCACACATAAATCGTCTGTTGAGTTAATTGGAAATCGTTTGAAAATAATTGTTGTGCAGTTGGTGTATTGTTAAAAGCCAGTTGGGCTCCTACTGATGCTCTTTATTTTTTTGGATACTTTAGCATGCTTTGGGACTCGATCTCGAGTCCAGCCTTCCCTAACCCAAAATTCTTGAAAGATTTGGGCTCATTTTGGGCCCAAGCCTGAAGGGAACCCGCAAATAGAATCATACATCTCATGTTGTTTGGGCCTATTGCATTTCGTCAAGCCCAATTCCCTTTTTCTCGTTTCATGTTTGCTTCTGCCAGTAACATTGGTTCTTGGTAATTGATTATTTAAACATGATGCTTGTTAGTTGATAAGTAGGGTCGAACCTTTTAGTTAAGAATAATTAGAATTCCATTAAGCCTTCCTTAATTAATTAATTAGATTCCATTAAATAGATTGAGGCGCCATATGTAGACAAGTTTTAATTTATGGCCCTTAAAATGCTATTTTTGAAATCCTTTGGGTTAGAATAAATTGAAGTACGTCGTGCCAAATAAAATTTCAAAATGCATGGCCTCATTTAATTAATTTTAATCCTTAGAAATCGAGGCGTGCCATTTAGTTGAATTTTCCATGGCCCTCGGAAATTCGAAAGTGCGTAGTTGCTTTAGGCGCGCTTTTTTAAAAATTACTCTCCTGAACTCAGGTGTGCATTTCATGTGACCCAAATCCAAATCTAAACAACGTTAAACAAAATGTGTTGCGGACCGCGGGTGCATTTCATGTGGCGTGGTTCAAAGACATGTTTTTGATAACGTTGAATCTTCCTAAAATTAATTAAAAGCGATTAATAATTTAAAATCATATCATAGGCTACAATATGTATTAATATCAGATAATATGCTAATTGTGATAGTTTAAGCGACCGTGCTAGAACCATGAAATCCGAAGGTGCCTAACACCTTCCCTCGGGTTAACAGAATTCCTTATTTAGAATTTCTGGTTCGCAGACTTCAAAAGGAAAGTTGAATTTTCCTCGATTTGGGATTTTAAAATAAACCGGAGACTTGGGACTCCAGAAAGCAAACCATTCCAAGTGGAGACTCTGAATAAAAATAATCCTATTTCGAATAATGTCACTTAAAATGGAAAAACTCCCTAGTACTACCTTCGGGTGTGTAAAAAAAGGAGGTGTGACAGCTCTGGCGACTCTGTTGGGGATCCAAACCCAGAACTTCGGTTCAGGGTTTAAGAATTCAAGCTTAGAATAGCTGTTATGATTGGCTTTATATATTATCTGATTTTCTACATGTTCGAGCCTAATGTGATAAATGTCGCTTTTTACCGCTTTGATATTTTGTGAACTGTATATAAACTGCTACGAAAGCCTTCTTCTCTCTGAGTCTTCTAAATCATTTGGGGAGTGTGCACTTCGTGTGACTTCTCTTCTGTCTAGAGTCTTATCCAATTTTAGAACGAGGTTCGGACAAGTTGCAAAGCCAGTGAAACTTCTGTATTCCTGGTATGCTGCCCCCCCTCGGCTCGAGCTGTCCGCTCGGGTAAGCCGAGTCTAGAACAATAAATCCAGATTTTATTCCTAGTATAACAAAACCTCATGCCGGATACCTAGTAGGAACTTTTGTTTGCATCACGTGCATTTGACTTTGGAGACTCAACACAGGGGTTGGGTCTATCTAGGATAGGTGTACCTGTAATGAAAAGACCATCCTGATGCATTCTACTTGCTACTTGTGCATTTATTTGCTTCGGATTTGCATGTTGATCGGCTTTTAAAATAATAGGATAAAGTTGAAAAAAAAATCAATCAATTTAGGTGCTTAGAGAGATAATTACCGGTACTGAAACTCTGCCAAAATTTTGAAAAAAAAAGTTTTGTCTTTTAAGTTAGTTGGTTTTCATTTTGTCAAATCTGCCCGTACTACGCCAGTTTGATTCTCACCGGATGTGGGATACGTAGGCAACCCTCATCGGTTCCAGCTTCTCCTTTTGCAAAAATAGCCCAAAAACAACAAAAATATTATTATTTTTACTGTGAATAAGTAAGGTGATGCCATTCTTGTCTAAAATAACCGAATGTCCCCAAAAGGGCGCCGGAAGGCTGTTTTTGCAAGAACAACCACCTGTGGTCTCCTTTTCAAATTTTTGACCGGTTGTCGAGTACAGCCTTAAAATCTTCTTCCCCGAAGTGTTGAAAAGCCGTATTTGCAAAGCCGGATTTTTGTTTTGGAATGAAAACTTTTGAAAAAAAATAAGTGTGTTAATCTTTTCTTGAGTCGAAATGAGTTATTAAATCACCCTAATAAATGTGCAGGATGAGCACAAACGAAAATGAACCCTTCGCAGCTCTTGAGGAAATTCCCTTACAACTTCATATGTGGTGGAATGATTTGGGAAAAGGCAGTAAAAGAACTATGATTAAAGTATTGGGTGGTCTTTTCGGACTGTTGAACATCAAGCCAAGATTGGACATAATTGAAGCTTTGATACCTTTTTGGGATCCGACTCGAAATGTGTTCCGCTTTTCTGATTTTGAGCTCACACCCACACTAGAAGAAATTGCGGGTTACGCCGGCCTTAATGGAAATCTTAGAAGTCGGTATCTGGTGTCACAAAGGCCGATATCTCCCCACAAGTTACTAGATATGTTGAGTATTAGCCGGGATATCCAGGATAAGAATTTATCTGAAGGGTCATGCACTTTCCAGTTCTTGTACCAACGTTATGGTAACCCCCAAGTCTTTGAAGCACCGAATAATGGTTTGACGCATGCTGGCAATAAAGATAAATGGGAGGCAAGGCGAGGCTTGGTCTTTATAGTAGCCTTCTTGGGAGTTATAATCTGTCCGCGAAACGACCGCAACATAGAACTAGGCCTAGTGGGAATGGTTGACGTCGCAATCAAGAAAGCTAATGGCATTCTGGTTCCCTTGATTTTGTTTGAAATTTATCGAGCTTTGACCATCTGTCAAGAAGGCGGAAAGTTCTTCCAAGGTTGCAACTTATTACTACAGTTGTGGATACAGGAACATCTCTACCACCTGGCCGGGTATATGAATTATGGCATGACCAGTTTGAACTGCATCGAACAATTTGAAAGCCGAGTGGTGGGTGTTGGATTTCCCGAGGGTACCGAGGCTTGGTTGGCACGTTTGAGCTCTTTGACTTCTGATAAAATTGAATGGGCGTTCGGATGGCTCCCTGTCATCGAGGTTGTGTACATGTCAGCCGAAGTATGTTATCTTCTCCTGATGGGCATCCGGAGCATCCAGCCATATGCTCCTTATAAGGTTTTGCGTCAATTGGGCAGATTTCAAACCGTCCCCCATAATGAAGATTTGAGTGGACATGTCGTCGAATTAGGCCCAAAGGCCGTATTTCCAGAAGGAAGAGTTCGCCAAGTGTGGAATGAATGTAGATTTCTTGAACCTAAGACTATGGTGCGGGATCTAGCTAGAGGTGAAGTAGACCCCAAGTACATTATTTGGTTCGGTAAAAAGTTCCAGATTCCTGAGAGACCTGCTAAGAGAGCTCATGTTCAACAATTCACCAACGACTCGCAAGAGCAGTGGGGCTGGTTGGCAAAAGAAGAAAGCTATAGGGCCAAAATAAGTAAATTAGAGGGACAAATCAGGGACCTCAAGTTTGGCAACAGTATACAAGCTGCCGCAGATGAAGGAGAAAAAAAAATCTAACTCAGGAAAACGAAGCCCTCAAAGCTCAAATCCAGAAAATGAGAATAGCTGCTAGAAACCCGGAAAGAGGCCGAGCGGACGAAAGGCTTATAAGCAGTTTGAGAAAGAAAGCACTTGAATGTCAATATGACCTAGAAAAGTCTGAAGCCAGTCTAGCAAAAGTTCGGGCCCAATTGGCAAAGAACGCAGAAGGGCAGGCACAGTTTGTGCATCAAATGAAAAGAAAATATGAAGGGACAATCACCAATCTGAAGAGAAAGTTAACTACCCTTGAGAATGAGACGGCCAAGCAGGCCAAGGACTTTAAAGCTGATAGGGAACATTGTTATGCTTTGATGGCTCAGTTGGAGGAAGAAATGCAACAATTGCAAAACTAAAACCATCACGACACTCAGGTATTAGAAACCAGGAATCAACAGGTCGGCGTCTGCTTCAGGAAAAGTGTAGAATCCGAGAGAGGGTTAGAGCCATTTCCGACTACATTGTCATGAAATGCCAAGCATGTGAGGACATGACTCGAACCACTTTCTTTGCTGCAGTGATAACATTTGTCCTCCAAATAATGAGTGATTTGGAGCGGCTTCAAGGGGATCTCGCATATAGGCCCGTGGCGAGATCGAATGATGTCCCATGGGCCCCAGGAGTCGAAGCCTTAGTGTATTCCTGATTTTTCACTTATCAAGTCTGTATTTTGGTTTATTTTGAGTCTGTTCGTAGTTTTTCCAAGAAAATGAGTAGTTTGAAGTCTTTTGTAATAGAAATTTTAGGAGTTTTTATTAATGGAAATCTAAAATTCCCAAAAAAAATTTTGTTTCTTTATTTTTCCCATTTATTTTCTTGAACAACGTAATGATCTGATTTACATGGCGTCGTGATACGTAGGCAATCCTCATCGGATCCGGTCATGATTTTGTAAATAATTCCGATAAGAGAGGGATGTGAAAAGAAAGACCCATAAGAAAAACCCAAAAAGGAAGAAAAGAGAGCCGAAGAAAAATGAGAAAAGAGAGCGAGAAAAGAGATGAAAAAAAGTGGAAGATTGGAAGTGGAAAAAAGAGAAAATCGGGGAAAATAAGTAAAGTCGGGATGAAACATGCAACCGTTGCGAAACACGTAGAAACACATTTGACTGTATAGGTGCATCACACCCAACGTGCGATTACCTATGTGTTATTTGCTTCAAACTGACCAGTTTGTTGTCTACTGTTAAGCTCAGGTTTTATAGAAAGGTGTTTGGTTTTGTTGTAGTCTGGCTTCGCATCCATACTTCACGAGGTCGAAGGGAATCATTGAAATGTCTTCAGAAATGACTCTGCCAACAATTCCTATTGCGGATGAGAGTCCGATCTCGGGCATCCCAACTTCAGAATTGGCAGTTGCCAAGAAAAACAGATTACTGCGTCTCCGCATGATGGAAATGTGGGACACCTGGGCAAACGGAAGAGAACCACCAAGTGCAATCCCTGGATTTCCCTAGCTTTTTCCCAGGGCAAGTGGGACCTCCAACATCCCCATAAACTATCCAAATACCCCACTAGGATACCCTACTATTTCCGCCAACATTGTGGGAACACCTTCTGAGGCTCACTCCCAGGCGTTAGCTTCAGGTGCAACTTCGAATATCTTCACTGCTTCGCCTTGCTCGGCTACGACACAACCTACACTGCCCAGGCCCAGCTTTGACCCATCATCCTTCACCTTCCAAACACCATCTTTCCCATTGGAACCTACATAGTTTCCCACCTATACTTACTCTCAACCACCCCGGTATGAGTTCATCGTAGGGCAAGAGAAGGCCACCAAAATCCCTGAGCAAGAGGAGATTGCGAGAAAGATGAGAAGCATGGAGCAGAGTATCAAAAACATACAAGGTTTGAGTGGACAAAAAAGTGTATCCTATGCCAAGTTATGTATGTTCCCTCACGTGCATCTACCATTGGGATTTAAAACCCTGAAGTTTGAGAAATATGACAGGCACGGAGATCCCATTGCCCACGTCAAAAGATATTGCAACCAGTTGCGAGGAGCGGGCGGAAAAGAGGAGCTCCTTATGGCCTACTTTGGAGAGAATTTGGTCGGAATCATGTCTTAATGGTATATGGATCAAGATATATCCCGTTGGTATATCTGGGATGACCTTGCTCGGGACTTTGTTAGGCAGTTTCAGTACAACATTGATTTTTCCCCTGATAGGAACTCATTGACAAATCTAAAGAGGAAGTCCTTAGAAAGCTTCCAAGAGTACGCTGTCAAATGGCATGAGCAAGCCTCCAGGGTAAACCCTCCAATAGACAAGATTGAAATGTTCACAGTCTTCCTCCAAGCCCAAGAGGATGATTATTTTCAAAATATGATGTCCGCAATGGGTAAGCCGTTCGCCGAAGCCATCAAAATTGGCGAAATGGTTGAAAACAGGGCGAATCTTGAGCCAATCCGCCATCAAAGCTACCTCCCAAGCCATTCAGGGTGGGTCTGGGGGAGTCGCGAAGGGCAAGAAAAAGGAAGAAACATCCATGGCAGCGTCGGTCGCAAGAAAACACCATACTCCCAAATCCCTTTTCTCAGAAAGGACCCCGCAACACTATTACCCCCACCAAGATGTAGCCTATGCTCCTCAGCCATACACGGTCATGAATGCTCAACCTTATGTCCGGCTACAACAACAAGCCAACCGGAACCAAGCTCCATTTCCTAGAAACCAGCCTCCTTACCAAAACCACTACAACCCCCGGCCTCCACAAAATAATTTCCACCCTCGTGAACCGCCCAAGAGGCCAAATTTTACACCAATTGGCGAACCCTACTCCAGCTTGTTCAAATGGGTCTGCTACAGCCTATTCCTCAAACCAGGCAAAACCCAACATCACCCGCTTACAGAGTCGGCACCCAATGCGCCTATCACTCAGGGGCAGAAGGGCACGACTTGGATGATTGTTGGACTCTGAATAGAGGCGTGGAGAACTTGATAGAACAAAGGAAGATAGTGCTAAGGGATGAAGATATTCCCAATGTGACTAACAACCCACTGCCGGCCCACAACAACGGGCCGGTAACCAGAATGATTTGTGAGGACAAGGAATTTGACCCAGCGTTGAAGACCATCATTGTCATCGCTGATGTAGAAAAGAAACCAAAAGCTGCCTCGAAACAAGACAAAGGGGAGGAAAAGAACAAAACCACCCCTCCAAAATCAGAGAAAAGAGTTGAAGTTGAAACTGGGGCAACACCTCCCAAAGATGTTGTTCTCTATGTCCCTAGAGGCCGCAAAGAAAAGCAGATGACTTTGAGTCCTCCCAGGAGATTCGAGCTGAATAAGACAACCGAAATGTATATGCCCAAGGGAGCTTATGTAATGCGGGGGCCAATTAATCCACCCAGGCTGAGTGAGCCCATGGTTATTAGTCGCGCACCACAAAAACCCATGACGGATCCTACCGCTGTACCCTAGAACTACAACAAATTAGTGGTGACTTACAAAGGCAAAGAAATCTCGGGAAAAGTTCAAGAAAATAACCCGGTTGGAAAGTATTTCAAATTGGAAGAGGTGAACAATGCCACTAGAAAGCGCTTCCCATCTAAGAAGCCCGTGAGTGCCGAAGAAGCGGAGGCCTTCTTTTAAAAGATGAAAATTGTGGATTATGAGGTGATCGGCCAACTTCGAAAATCTCCCGCACAAGTCTACTTGTTATCTCTGTTGATGAACTCCACTGAACATCAAAAGATATTGATCAAGACCCTTAACGAAGCATATGTGCCTGTTGAGACTTCTGCAGAGCAGTTGGAGAGAATGGCTGCAAGATTTTTCGCAATCAACCAGATCTCTTTCAGCAAAAATGACTTGCCCCCAGAAGGGGCCGCACATAACAAAGCCCTGCACCTGACAGTCAAATGGGAAGGGTACTACGTGAAAAGGGTTATGTCGGACAAAGGCTCCAAGGTAGACATTTGCCCACTCTCAAGTCTGCAGCGTATGGAAATTGGTACCGAAAGAATCCGACCCAACAACATCTGTGTACGTGCCTTTGATGGTATCAAAAGGGACATAATTGGGATAGACTTTGAAGTAACCTTCTAGGTTCTAGATATGGACACATTCTATAACTTTCTTTTCGGGAGGCCATGGATCCATGCAGCGGGGGTTGTACCATCTACTCTTAATCAGATGGTGAAGTTCGAGCACGAGGATCAAGTGATTGTGGTCCACGGGGAAGATGAGCAATCAATTTATCGGGACCCATCAGTCCCGTGTCTTGAAGCAAGAGAGAGGAGTGAGCACATAGTCTATCAGGCCTTTGAAATCGTGGTTGCTGATCAGTGCGAAGAAGGAAAACCTTGCCCTCAACCCTTCCTTTCTAATGCATCAATCATGGTGGCCAAAGAAATGATCAGGCACGGCTACAAACCTGGGAAAAGGCTTGGGAAATTGTTGCAAGGAATAGCTGAACCTATTACTTTGACCGCCAGTGAAAAGTTCTTTGGGGTAGGCTTCCGACCTACTCTAACTGATGTAAGATGGGCAGATGATAGAAAGAATAATGGTTGGGTCTTGCCTCATCCGGTGTCGCATCTGTACAGAACATTTGTCAAGCCGAAATACAATGAGAAAGAGGAAAATAAGGCCTTTACAGCCGAAGAAACTGAACAAAATCTGTAGGGCCATGAGGAAGATACTGTATGAAGCCCACATGGTTCAAACAGGGGAAGGCTCAAGCACCGCTGAGGTGTTGTATATGGGATCTAATGCCAAACTGCAGAATTGGAAGGGTACGCCATTCCCAATTAGGCGAGAGTCCCGGTAGACCTGTCCTGCCACTTTTCTGCATCACGAGTTATTCTAGGGTGTAACTCTGATGTTTTCTTTAGTTTCTTGTCTTTTAATTTCCAATGTAAACCCTGTTATCTTCAAATTCAATGAAATGAAATCAATATTTCATCGTTCATCTTTCTTCATTCTTTTTGATTCAGTTATTTAACTCTTTTATTTCTTTTTTCAGTTCTAATAATGCGGCTTTAAATAACATGACATGCTTGCGGACTTCATGCTCGGATGTGTGTGGATTATAGAGATTTAAACAATGCAAGTCCCAAGGACAATTTCCCTTTGCTGAACATTCACATCCTTGTTGATAAATGCGCCAAACATGAGATACAGTCCTTTGTGGATTGTTACGCAGGATATCACCAGGTGTTGATGGATGAAGAAGATGCAGAAAAAACAGCTTTCACCACTCCCTGGGGCACATACTATTACAGGGTCATGCCGTTTGGTCTAAAGAATGCCGGGGAAACCTACATGAGGGCCATGACTGCCATTTTTCATGATATGATGCACCAAGAGATAGAGGTGTATGTGGATGATGTGATCATCAAGTCCAAAACTCAGGATGACCATGTTCGGGATTTGAGAAAATTCTTTGAGCGGCTACGCAAATATGATTTGAAACTAAACCCTGCCAAGTGCGCATTTGGAGTCCCATCTGGAAAACTCTTGGGTTTCGTAGTCAGCCGAAGGGGCATGTGACCGGAAAGAAAGAGCATGCTATTTACTATCTGAGCAAGAAGTTTACCAGTTATGAAGCCAAGTACACTTTATTAGAAAGAACTTGTAGCGCTTTAACATGGGTCGCTCAGAAGCTGAGGCATTATTTGCAAGCTTACACCACTTACCTCATAACCAGGTTGGATCCTTTAAAATACATATTTCAGAAACCAATGCCCACTGAGAGATTAGCAAAGTGGCTGATCTTGCTCACGGAGTTTAACATAGTCTACGTTACTCGTACGGCAATGAAAGCCCAGGCGTTAGCAGATTATTTGGCTGAGAACTCGGTTGATGATGAATACCAACCTTTGAGCACTTACTTCCCAGATGAAGAGGTAAATTCAGTGGAGGCAATACCTGAAGACACCCATGCTTGGAAAATGTTCTTTGATGGGGCGGTAAACGCAAAAGGTGTTGGAATTGGGGCAATCTTTATCTCACCCATCGGCCAGCATTATCCAGCCACAGCCCGACTTCAGTTTTTCTGCACAAACAACACCTCCGAGTATGAAGCATGCGTTATGGGTATGAACATGGCAATCGACCAAGATGTCGAAGAATTGATAATCATGGGAGACTCGGATTTAGTTATCTGAAAAGCTCAAGGAGAATGAGAAACCTGAGATGTCAAGCTTATTCCTTATAGGCAACATGTGAAAGATCTTGGCAAGCGATTTAAGTCATTAGAGTTCAGGTACATCCCTCGCTGTCACAATGAATTAGCTGATGCACTTGCTACTTTGACCTCGATGCTGCCATACCCAGGCAATGCCTACATTGATCCTTTGGAAACCCAAATTCGGGAAAGGCACGGTTACTGCAATACGGTTGAGGCAGAACCAAATATTCAGCCATGGTATCATGACATCAAGAGATTTCTTGAGCAGTGATGTTTTGTACAAAAGGACTCCAGATCTCAATTTGTTGAGATGTGTTGATACCGAAGAGGCCGGAAGAATCATGTATGAAGTACATGCAGGAGTGTGCGGACCCCACATGAACGGGTATGTTTTGGCAAAGAAAATCCTCCGAGTGGGCTATTATTGGATGACCATGGAAAAAGGCTGTTTTAGCTTTGTTCGGAAGTGTCGTCAGTGTCAGGTGCACGGGGATCTGATTCATGCACCGCCCACAGAACTGCATCTCATGTCAGCGCCTTGGCCATTCGTTGCCTGGGGCATAGAAGTCATTGGGCCAATCGAGCCAAAAGCCTCAAATGGGCATAGATTCATATTGATCGCCATCGACTATTTCACGAAGTGGGTTGAAGCAATTACTCTCAAATCTGTCACCAAGAAAGCTGTGGTAGACTTCGTGCACTCTAACGTCATCTGCCGTTTTTGTATTCCTGCAACTATCATTACGGATAATGCTGCAAATTTGAATAGTCATTTGATGAGGGAGATATGCGAACAGTTCAAGATAACACATCGGAACTCTACCCCTTATCGTCCCAAAGACAACGGTGCTGTTGAAGCAGCAAATAAGAATATCAAAAAGATTTTGAGAAATATGATTCAAAGTTCTAAGCAGTGGCATGAAAAGTTGCCATTTGCATTATTGGGGTATCACACTACTATGGGCACATCGGTCGGAGCAACCCCGTACCTTTTGGTTTATGGCACCGAAGCTGTAATACCCGCGAAAGTTGAAATCCCTTCTCTCCGGATCATTGTTGAAGCTGAAATTAAAGACAGTGAGTGGGTCAAAGCCCGTCTGGAACAGTTAACCCTGATTGATGAAAAGCGAATGGCCGCAGTCTGCCACAGGCTGTTGTACCAACAAAGAATGGCCCGTGCCTACAACAAGAAAGTATGACCCAGAAATTTTGAAGTGGGACAACTTGTTTTAAGGCGTATTCTTCCTCATCATCAGGAAGCAAAAGGCAAATTTGCTCCTAACTGGAAAGGCCCATATATTATCCGAAAGATATTACCAAGAGGAGCGTTATATCTGGGAGATATCGAAGGAAATAACCCCGAGGCAGCTGTGAACGCAGACGCGGTCAAAAGGTACTATGTCTAGTCCTTCAACAGCAATATCACTAACCGATTGGGATGACGAAGGCTTTCATTCTCGCTACCCCCAAACACTCCAATCCTTTTGCTAACCCTTTGAGCCGGTTACTTTTCTTTGATTACCCTCTTTGAAACTTGAAAGTCTTATTGAAAATGTTTGATTGAAAGAAAAGAAAAGAAAGATACAAAAATGAAAAAAAAGAGAAGAAAAAGAAAGATGTAAAAGAAAAAAAAGTAAAGAAAAGAAAAAGAAAAAGAAATGAAAAATGAAAAAGAAAGAAAAAAACAAAACAGAAAAACAAAAGAAAATCAAAAACAAAGTTTCCTGAACTACGTTCGACTTGATTCCGAAAGGATACGTAGGCAGCCTCTCTCTGGGGTTCAGTCACACCAAAACAAAAATCCAATTTTTCCCAAAAAGTGAAACAGGGGCAGATGATATAATGGTTCGGCGATGATCCCGCCTGAATGATTCCAAAGTTGTAATGCGATCCAATTCTCTTTTACCCGAACCATGTCCAAATCCTTCTAACTAATCGGCAAAGGCGTCGGAATTAGAAAACACAGTTGCTTGGATCTGATACAATCAAAATGAGAGAAGTAAAATGAGAGAGTCTTATCGGTGAAAACCTACAGGCACCATAAGGCGACAGTGAGGAGAGAAATTGGAAATGAGAGAGCTTGGTTAGTGAAAACTCGTAAAAATCACTATCAGGCGATGGTGAGAAGAGAAATGAGAGAGGTCGATTGGCGAAAACCCGCAAAGGGAGCCATTGATCGAAAAGGTGAACCCCTCATCACCAGCAGTACTGAAACGGTCCTGGCAAGGTCTCTCGGTTTAAAAACACGGGTCGGAATAGGTATGTGAGAAGTTGGGATAGTTATGCGGATCGGGTATCTAGTCCAAGAAGCATGGCATGTCTATTTGAAGTTTGCATGCACCCCAGATAAGTCTGTCCTTCCTCCCCGAAAGGGTCACTTCTCCTTTAAATTCATTTTCTTGTCCTTTGTTTATTTTTCATTGAATCCCTTTCGGTCAAACTCTATTCCGAAACTAATACAAAGAAAAGGTGGCAAGATTGGTTTTACAGGGTTCTTCTTAATAAAAGCCAAGTCTAAATAAAAGTACCCAACCTCAGCGGATACATCAAGTCGATCCTGACTGGCCATGATAACTGATGCTTTGAAATCGGAGTTTATTGAAAATGAAAAAAAGTCCCAAGTCAAAGCCCCTAGAGGCAGAATAAAATGAAAGGGCCAAAGCCTACAAGCCATCATGAGAAATTTTGAAAAGTTAAGCTCCTCGGTTTTAGGATAGAGATCAATCTTCAGAAAAGCTACCAAGCAGCAGGGGTTCCAACCAAAAGAGTCGAGCCAAGATCAAGTGATTAAAAACGATAAAGGCCACAAAACCAACCACCGTTTCAAACTAACAATTGTTCCTTGTTTGAAAAGTTGAAACAGGTGCAACCCAAAGCAACCGTGCGAGAAACAGGTGCAACTGAAAGGGAAAAGATGCGCAAGAGCTAGAAACAGCTTGCCGCAACAACCACTCCAAATAAGGGAAGTTCACTCCAAGTTTCTTTCCCGCATGTTAAAAAAAATGTTAGCTTGGGACTCCCAACCTCAATCTTTTGCGCTTTTACCAACATTAGGGCTCCAATCCCTGAGTTGAGATTTTTAGACTTAGGGCCTCCATTCCCTAGTTGCCTTTTTTACCAACACTAGGGCTCCAATCTCTGAGTTGAGATTTTTAGACACAGGGCCTCCATTCCCTAGTCGCCTTTTGCCAATATTAGGGCTCCAATCCCTGAGTTGAGATTTTAGACATAGGGCTTCCATTCCCTAGTCAACGTTTTGCCAGCATTAGGGCTCCAATCCCTGAGTTGAGAATTTTTAGACATAGGGCCTCCAGTCCCTAGTCGCCTTTCTTTGCCAACATAGGGCCTCCATCCCCTAGTTGAGAATTTTAGATATAGGGCTCCATTTCCTAATATTTCCTCCTAAAGACACACAATCCTTATTTTATCGCTTTCAAAAAAAAAAGGAAAAAAAAAGAAAAAACATAGATAGTCTAAATTTTAGTTACAAATAACTCACGAAATTTTCCTAGTAAAACTGGGGCAGAAAAATTTCATTCGTTTGTTTGTTTTGGTGTCTGAGCAGGTCTTACCTCGAGGCACAAGATTCGAGATGACCGAAAGAATGAGTCCCAATCCAGACTAAAGGAAAGAAGAAAAAGAACAAAAGAAGTGAATTCAAAGGGCTGAGGTGGAGAAGGATGCAGACTGCTCAAGATATGATTGAAGTCACAAGCTTCGCATGTCCCGCCTTGATCCAAAGCTGAAGAAAGAACCAGCACCTACAGCTGACGAGCATCAAGATTCGGATAGACAGCAAAAACCAGCTAAGACTCAAGATCAAGCTTCAAGAGATTTATAGATAGGAATCTTGTAACTCGTAGTTGATAGGCTTAGCTAGCTTAGCTGTTGATTTTCCTTTTGGTGAAATAAGGAGGTCAGCAAGCATTAGCAGCAGCAACAACAGTGAAATCACAGCTTCTTGGTAATGCTGCTTGGTGGGCCGGGCCTGAACCGGACCGGGCCCGCGGTCCTAACGGGCCTAACAGGCCTGGTGGGCCGGGCCTGGTGGTCCTGAGAAGCCCGTGACGGGCCGGTCTTCATAGATTAACCCACGAGCCCGGGACCGTAAGCCGGGCCTGGCGGGCCCAACGGCTATTTTTTTAATTTTTTTTTGTTTTTAAAATTCTCCAACGGCCATATTTAAAATCTAGCCGTTTGGGCTGACAATTTGACCGTTTTTAAGTTTAGAAAATGGCCATTTGGCCCCCAAACTTTATTTTAACCCCAAACTTTATATAATTACACTTTTTTCCATTTCTCAACTATAAATACCCCCTCATTCTTTCATTTTTATTCACCAATTCATCAATATTTCTCAATCTCTCTCAATCTCTCTACTACAATTACTTAATTTATTGTTGAAATTTCGTGAAAAATTGTGAAGTTGTTGAATTGAAGTTTTCAAGTGTTCAACGATTTTCAATTTTCAAGAAGTTGTTCGGCAATCCGGTAAACTCGTTTCAACTCTTACGTTTTAAGAATATATTTTTGTGTGGTTTAGTTTGCATAATTATAATTAATATGGCATTTTCTTTGAAAAAAAATGTTTGGTAAAGGAAAAGATAAAATCGGTGAAAGTAGTGGCCAACCAACTACCCTTCCCCCGGCTCCCCGACCTAGAAAAGATAAGCAAGTTGAAAGTAGTCGCCAACCTAGACGTCCTCCTCCTTCCGTAATTCTTGATAGTGATCACCCTTGTTTTCAATTTACCGATAGTGAATTTTGCCATAATGTTGCACCAGGTGAAACATTAGATGATGAAATTATGAATGCTCTTTATCCTAATGAAACTATCTTAGAAAATAATGAGGAAAATGAGGATGATGATGAAACCCAAGCACCAGATTTAGATGGTACACCTACTAGTCCTCTTAATAACCCAACTGATGCACCGGCTGACCCACCTGTAGAAACTCCTACTTTTAATAGAGAACCTGCTAAACGCCTAGAAACATCAATAGTTTGGAATTTTTTTACTCAAGTAAGAGAACAAAATAAGGCTAAGTGTAAAACTTGTGGGAAATTAATGTCACATAAATATACTGGAGACCATAGCGGCACGGGTAGTTTGACTAGGCACATAAAAACACACCCTAGAGATAAGGCTAGATTTTTACAAATGAAAGCGCAACTAGAGGGGACAAGTGTAGATTCTGCGGTTAACCCTAGTACAGGTTCAAATCTAGTTCAACTAGGAATTAACACTGTCACCGGAGGTATTTTATATTACGATCCAAATAGAGATCGTGAAGAATTAGCAAAGATGATTACTGTTATGTGCTTACCTTATACTTTTGCTTCTAATCCTAATTGGGTTCATTATATTAGAAGAGTTTTTAATCCTACTTATAAAGGTTGGCCTCGCGCAACAGTTAAGAGTAATATTTATAAATTCAAACATGAATATGAACAATATTTGCGGTATTTATTTACTCATATACCTAATCGGATTTCTATTACTACTGATATTGGTAGAAGTGGTAATGATTGTGATTATCTAACTGTTACAAGTCATTGAATATATGAGGAATGGACAATGCAAAAACGCATAATTGCGTATAGAATAATTAATTTGCGTCACACAGGTAAGTTTATAGCTAACACTGTTGCAGATATTTGTAGATATTTTTGCTTTAGCGATAAAATAATGGCAATTTCTATGGATAATGCTTCTAGTAACACTAGTGCTATAGGCATGCTTACAACAACACTAAATCCTGCATTTACTAATATTTTCCATGTTAGATGTATTTGTCATATTTATCATTTAATTGTCGGTGATGGTATGCGAATTTTAAACATAGAAATTGAAAAGGTTAGAATGGCTCTTAATTGGCTTTTTTATTCAAATCGTAGAAGTATACTTAGAGAGTATTTTAAAAAATGTGATGAATATGGCCTTAGAGAAAGAAAGGTTCCTAAACCTTGCCCGACTAGATGGAATTATATGTACGAAAGTTTAGTAGTTGCATATGAATATAGAAACCCAATTAATGCAACATTTAATTCTCGGGTAGGTGGTGAGGATGATGATGAAATGCTTACTACTCAAGATTGGATGAATGTTAAAATTCTTTTAGATTTTTTAGAACATTTTCAAATTGCTACAAATGCATTTTCTGGGCAATATTATCCTACTATTTCAAACTGTTTAGTTTATATTGCAGCACTATCTGATTTGTTTGTTGAATTTGGTGAGGGTGAGGACATTTATGAACTTGCTATAAATGAAATGAAATAAAAGTTTAAAAAATATTTTTTTCCTATCCCTCCTATTTATGGTCTTGCTGTAATGTTAAATCCTACAATGAAATTGGGAGGTCCTCATTTTTGGTATTCAAATATTTATAAGGCTTTAGATCTTTCAAATGAGGAAGTTGCTACACTTGCAGATGCAAAAGCCTCATTTAAAATTAATGCTCAAACAGTTTATAATGCTTATCAACTTGCCTTAGAGCATGCTAGGCCAACTATTCCAACCCCTACTCCGTCTAGCTCACAATCGTCTAAAAGAGCTGCGGGCTTAATAGCTCTTAAATATTAGACGGAGTTCAAGGGTTCTCAAGGTGATAATTATGATGAAACTTCACATCTAAATGAGCTTCAAGTTTATTTGTCTCAGGGACTTGAAAAGGAGAATCCAGATGGCTCTTTTGATCTTTTGGAATGGTGGAAGGCAAGGGAAAAACATTTTCCGATTCTTGCAAGGATGGCTCGGGATATTTTATCATTTCAAGCTTCAACTGTTGCATCAGAGAGCGCTTTCAGTCAAGCAAGACTGCAAATAGGTGATCATAGAGAGTCTATGAGGGATAGCTTGGAAAAATCAGTACTGTTTAGAGATTGGATCCGCTCGGAAAGAAGAAACTTTGGAATTGCAGAATTACAACCGGCGATAGATGAAGCTTATGAAGAAATGATAGCGAAACTTGCGGAGGATTCGGCCTCGTCCGGAAGTGGTGATGAACAAGCTTCTTTTCCACCACCACCAACGCAACCTCCTCCGAACCTTGAAGGATTTATGAGATTTGTTAGAGATAATACATAGACTAATATGTAACTTGTATTTTGGCACATCTTCCTTAGTTTTTTTTCCTTCTAATGGTGGTATTAGTACCTTGTTGTGCTCATTCCATTGGGGGAAGGAAGACTAAGAAAGATATGTCATTTTTGGTAATAAAAATTATAAGACATACCCTTGAATATCTTTTCGCAATATTTCTTTGTCTTTACTTAGAATTATTTATAAGCTACAATATATACATAACATACAATATATACTACAAGAAAATATATAAGAGAATATATATACATAAGATACAATATATACTACAAAAAAATATATAAGAGAATATATATACATAAGATACAATATATATACTACAAAAAAATATATAAGAGAATATATATACATAAGATACAATATATATACTACAAGAAAATATATAAGAGAATATATATACATAAAATACAATATATACTACAAGAAAATATATAAGTAATAAGTTATAATATATATACATAAGATACAATATATATATACTACAAAAAAATATATAAGAGAATATATATACATAAGATACAATATATATACTACAAGAAAATATATAAGAGAATATATATACATAAGATACAATATATACTACAAGAAAATATATAAGTAATAAGTTATAATATATATACATAAGATACAATATATATACTACAAAAAAATATATAAGAGAATATATATACATAAGATACAATATATACTACAAAAAAATATATAAGAGAATATATATACATAACATACAATATATACTACAAGAAAATATATAAGAGAATATATATACATAAGATACAATATATACTACAAGAAAATATATAAGTAATAAGTTATAATATATATACATAAGATACAATATATATACTACAAAAAAATATATAAGAGAATATATATACATAAGATACAATATATATACTACAAGAAAATATATAAGAGAATATATATACATAAGATACAATATATACTACAAGAAAATATATAAGTAATAAGTTATAATATATATACATAAGATACAATATATATACTACAAAAAAATATATAAGAGAATATATATACATAAGATACAATATATACTACAAAAAAATATATAAGAGAATATATATACATAACATACAACATATACTACAAAAAAATATATAAGAGAATATATATACATAACAAACAATATATACTACAAGAAAATATATAAGTAATAAGTTATAATATATATATACATAAGATACAAGAAAATATATAAGAGAATATATATACATAAGATACAATATATATACTACAAGAAAATATATAAGAGAATATATATACATAAGATACAATATATACTACAAAAAAATATATAAGAGAATATATATACATAACATACAATATATACTACAAGAAAATATATAAGTAATAAGTTATAATATATATACATAAGATACAATATATATACTACAAGAAAATATATAAGAGAATATATATACATAACATACAATATATACTACAAGAAAATATATAAGTAATAAGTTATAATATATATACATAAGATACAATATATATACTACAAGACAATATATTATGCATGACAATTTAGTGTTTTACTATTGTTTTGTTATTTTTCTTTTTCGTCAAGCACTTTAATAATTAGATCTACATATATACTACATATATATTTTTAATAGTGTCATGATACTACAAGAAATTGCCTTTAAAAAAAAACCCGCTAGGCCCGCGAAGCCCACGAGCCCGGCCCGCGAAGCCCAGGACCATATGGGCTTAGGCCCGTCACGGGCCGGTTCCACCCATTGAGCCCACGAAGCCCGGGACCTCCAGGCCCGGGACCGCCAGAGCCCAGGCCCACGAAGCTCGGCCTGTTTGGCCCACGAAGTCCGGGCCCCGCCCAGAATACAGCCCTACTTCCTGGTAGTCCCAGACTCTTTTCAAAAATGCTTCTCATGGAGTTTCAGATAGGCAAAAATCCCTCATAATTGCTCATTTTATCTTTGCCCAAAACCCTTCATGTCTCCGAGCAAAGAGGGGCAGCTGTGAGCACGTGATTTTTGCCTCACATGAATTACTCCTACAAAATTCCAAAATTAGATTTTTTTCTTTTAATTATTTGTTATTCTAGGAATTATTGTAGAATTTTTCTGATTGTTTGCATTTTCGTGTGCATGCTTAATCTTATTTAATTCATAAAAAATACAAAAAATACATTGCATTTGCATTTAGGATTTAATTTTACATTTTTTAGATTAATTAATAAATTAGTTTATTTTACAAAAATGGAAAAATCACAAAAAATAACTCATTTTTGCATTTTTTAATTTTTTGCTTCGAATTTTGGTAGTTTTCTTTTAATCTGGTATTTAATTAGTTATTGTAAATAATATTCTAAATAAGTAATATAATTTGGTAGGCTAATCTAGTTTTTAAAAATTAGTTTAGGGTTTTATTTTTAATTTGAAAAAAAGGAAGGAAAAGTGACTTGAATTTTGAAAAGAAATTGAAAGAAAAGGAAAACAAAAGAAGGAAGTCTGATTTGGGCCAAATCCACTTAATTTTCCCAAGCCCATTTGTTTTAATACCTGAAACCCATTAAAACCGTCCCAATTTCCGCCCCAACCCGGTCTGCCCCACGCAGAGACCAAACGACCCCGTTTTAATAGCCTTCGATCAGGACCGTTGATCTTATTTGATCGAACGGTCCGGAACTGGGGTCCATGTTACTATTTAATTGTCCTAAAGCCCTACCCCCCCTCAAACTCATCTCTCTTCACTCTCCCATCTTCAGAGATCTGTCCCTATAAACCCTAGCGCTGCCCCATTTCCCCACCACTTTAGGCTGGCGGCGCCACCTCTGACCTGCCCCAAATCAACATCCCAAAAGCCTCACATCCTCCTCTTTCCGAACCCTCACTCCTTTTCCCTCGAATCTTGCCAGAACCTCTCGAATCTTAAATCTAAGTTCGAACCCTAAAAGTTCAAAATCAATTTCCGTTGAACCCGGTGGCATGCATCGACTCAGGCCTTTGTTTTTCACGATTAGAAGGATGATTCACTACAAAACTGATGTTGTTCGTTTGTTCTTGACAAAGAACAATTGATTAGCATCAGTTTCGTGTAAGTCAGGATATCAAGTGTGATTTCAAGTTTCGGCGGTGAGTTCTCTCCATCTTTCTGTCCATTTTTGTTTTATTTTTACCTCTTATTCCTCTTCTTTTCTTCTCCTTTCCTTCGGTTAAGTTTTCACCTTAATTGAAACTCGACCAAATTTCTGAGCCTAGAATTGAGTTTGTGTTCGTTTTTTCTATTTGTTTCTCTTTTTCACACCTTTAAAGCTTTTCTCGGATTTTTGGTCTGTTTAGTTTTATTAATGTCATAGTTAAACTTCTATTTTAGTTTTATCCATGAGTTTTCTGAAGTAAATAGTAGGGGTTCAAGGGGTATTCTAGGAATTCTAGGTGAGAGAATCTTTAATAACTGAATGTGAAGCTGCCTAGAAGGTGGGGGTTGGGACTTATTTGAAAAACTGATTTTTAAGCTAGGGATTGAACAACAAAATTGAAAATTCCAAAAGGGTAAAAAGTGCAAAACTGAATTCATTTTAGGCTGCCCTAACACCTTGCCTATAAAGGCATCCTTTTCTTCAAGCTAAAGGCAGACTTTAGAGATAAGAAAATCCTAAAAAAAAGCTGAACACGGCTGAGCTAAAAGAACTTTGAAAATTCTTGCATTTTGGTAGCAATTGGCCTGTTTCTGCAATTAATCTCTCCATTCTGAAACCTTCAAAGACTTTCTAGTTTATTCTGGGATTCAAAGAGTGGTTTGAAGGCTATTGATCACTGTTCCATTGCTAATTTTTGAGTCGATTCTATCGCTGCTTCTTTTTTGTTGAATTACTGCTGCCGCTGACTCATAACTTTAGGCTTTTGGTGTTGTTTATTTGCTGTAACTAGGTACTCATTGCACCTCATTACATGTCAAAATGAAAGGCTTTGAAGCTGTTGAGTGAGCTCAAAATTTAGCGATACATTTGTACATAGATGTTACTTTTCTGCAAATATTTGTTCATGTAATTAACTAAGTTTCCTTCGTATGCTTGTTTAATCTTTTCTCTGGTAACTTTAATTTCTGCTATAAATAATGAATAAGTGTTTGGTCTTCAGTCATTTGGTTTTAGAAGAGTTAATACTCTGTTTTGTATGAATATGTTGTCCTTCAGTTTGTGTGGCTCAAATGAACCAAGTTACTAAGGAGATATGAATTCGTTGTAGCTACTAAGTCTAGTAGAAATGAATTTGTTTAGATCTATGTTAGGTTGTTTTGGGAATCAGTGTTTGTTTTTTTGTGATTCTGGTCTGAGTCTGCTGGAGTTGATATTCACAAGGTTTGAAACCAGAAATTGTTAAGTTGGAAATATCCTAGTGTGGCATTCCGTTACTTAGAAACCATGTAGCGCTTTACTTCCTGAGATGCTAAGTGAATGGCCTCCAAGTTAGTAGTTTAATCTATAATCATTTTGAATGAGAAAAATGGTCCGTTTGATTACTTAAAGGGACCAGCCTTGTGCAGAATTGCTTCCAGTCATTTGTAAGCATGTTTAGGCTTAAATTTAGCTTTGGTTTACTTAACAGTCTCATGAAACGTGATTTGAAATTGCATGTGTTGAAAAGAGGCCCAATTGAAGCTAAAGTCACACATAAATCGTCTGTTGAGTTAATTGGAAATCATTTGAAAATAATTGTTGTGCAGTTGGTGTATTGTTAAAAGCCAGTTGGGCTCCTACTGATGCTCTTTATTTTTTTGGATACTTTAGCATACTTTGGGACTCGATCTCGAGTCCAGCCTTCCCTAACCCAAAATTCTTGAAAGATTTAGGCTCATTTTGGGACCAAGCCTGAAGGAAACCCGCAAATAGAATCATACATCTCATGTTGTTTGGGCCTATTGCATTTCGTCAAGCCCAATTCCCTTTTTCTCGTTTCATGTTTGCTTCTGCCAGTAACATTGGTTCTTGGTAATTGATTATTTAAACATGATGCTTGTTAGTTGATAAGTAGGGTCGAACCTTTTAGTTAAAAATAATTAGAATTCCATTAAGCCTTCCTTAATTAATTAATTAGATTCCATTAAATAGATTGAGGCGCCATATGTAGACAACTTTTAATTAATGGCCCTTAAAATGCTATTTTTGAAATCCTTTGGGTTAGAATAAATTGAAGTGCGTCGTGCCAAATAAAATCTCAAAACGCATAACCCTCATTTAATTAATTTTAATCCTTATAAATCGAGGCTTGCCATTTAGTTGAATTTTCTATGTCCCTCGCAAATTCGAAAGTGCATAGTCGCTTTAGGCGCTCTATTTTAAAAATTACTCTCCTAATCTCGGGTGTGCATTTCATGTGACCCAAATCCAAATCTCAACAACGTTAAATAAAATATGTCGCAGACCGCGGGTGTATTTCATGTGGCGTGGTTCAAAGACATGTTTTTGATAACGTTGAATCTTCCTAAAATTAATTAAAAGCGATTAATAATTGAAAATCATACCATAGGCTAAAACATGTATTAAAATCAGATAATATGCCAATTATGATAGTTTAAGCGACCGTCCTAGAACCACAGAATCCGCCAGTGCCTAACACCTTCCCTCGGGTTAACAAAATTCCTTAGTCAGAATTTCGGGTTCACAGACTTCAAAAGGAATGCCGAATTTCCTCGATTTGGGATTTTAAAATAAACCGGTGACTTGGGACACCAGAAAGCAAACCATCCCAAGTGGCGACTCTGAATAAAAATAAATAAAATAATCCCGTTTCTAATAATGTCACTTAAAATGGAAAAACTCCCTTGTACTACCTTCGGGTGTGTAAAAAAGAAGGTGTGACACCGTCCGAAAAATTGACGTAATCGAATTATTAAAGTTTCGAGATCATAAGTCCTTAAAGAGGCAACCCTCATTTTTATAGGCCACGGACACCCACTCTGGGACTAACACTTCGAACAAGTTCGAAGTATAATTAGAAATCAAGCACAAGAGGAAAATCCCAAGTTAAGGGCTACGACCAAACTAATACGGTTCGGAGACATCCAAATTTTGTAATAACCCTAAGGGGTACCGAATTATTCGAACTCTCGAACCATTTTCTCTGTTTCATACTAAGGCATTACGAAACAAAGGGTTTTCGATGTCATCAGCCCTAAAAAACAGTGGAGTATGTATACAGATTTATCTCATGCTAAGGTATAACAAATTTTTACGTGATTTACTTTTTAAGCCAAAAGGGTAGAAAGCCTTATGTATATTAAAACGATCGTTCTACAAAGGCCACATCTGCCTAATACAAAAGCCTAAGGGAAATATTTTGCTTTGAGCTCGAGGGATCATCCTCACTCAATAAAATCCTAAGGGTTACCTTACTTCAAGTTCGAGCAAATACTAACTCGACATCAGTTCGGTCTCGGTCCAAAATTTCCTAGACCTAGAACCTATGAATGCAACCTTGTAAGGCATCAATAAACCAAAGACAGAACATGGGAAAAAGGAAAAAATGACAGATTCATAAAGGAAAGGAAAATTTTTGTATATCAAGGTTTTTCTTACAAGTGCCACATAGCCCGATCAAAAACTCTTTACAAGGGCCAAAACAACCTTAAAAGAAACACTACTAATCCTAAAAACTTAATCTTCTCCAGGAGCAACACCTTCACCCTCGGCATCCTCCCTACTCTCGGATCCACTCATGCTCCCGGAATCATCATCATTGGAAGAGACCAATGCTTTAGCTTCAGCTTCAAGCTCTTTTGCGTCTTTAATCTCGACAGCGAGATCGAAGCCACAAGCATGGATCTCCTTGAGTGTTTCTCTTTGAGACTGGCACTTGGCAAGTTCGGCAGCCCAGTATGCTCTAGTCTGAGCAGTATTAGCAACTTCCTTTGCTGGAGCTTGAGCGTTTTCAGCATCTGATCAGTAGACGGCCACGATTGCCTCAACATCGGCCTTAGCTGTTTCAGCTTCCGATTTCGCCACTGTAAGTTCCGTGACCAACCGAGCCTGGAGCTCCTCGATTTTCTTGGCTTGCGCCAAGTTCTTCTCTTTCATAACTTGGAGTTGGTTTTCAACCGAGGATAACTAAGCTCGAACACTCTCTTTCTCTGAGGTAAGGGGGTCAATATTTTGCTTCCACGCCATGGTTTCCGCCTTCACCACATCTACCTCTCCACGGAGTTGCCCGGTCGTCTTGTGCAATTGCTGGACTTGTGAGATCGAATTGTTAGCCACTACTCCCGAACTGAGGCCATGAGCTTCTAAGACTTTATTTACCTGCTCGGTTAGCTCGCTCTATTCTTTCTTAGCTATGGCCAGTTCAGCTCATAGGCCTTTGATTTCTTTTTATTTCCACCTAATAAGGAGTTCAAGGGCACTCTTCTCCTCGGTAAACCCTTGAATATCGGTCTCGTACCAGCTCAGTTCTGCTTAAGATTTGGAAAATGCCTCCTGATAAAGCACTAAAGCCTACACACAGAATAAAAATAAATTATATAAGAAGTGAAAAGGCACAAATATGATATCAACAAGGGAAATAAAAGCTTACCCGATTCAGAACCTATTGTGCCTCATTGAAGAGACACGGTGCTCCACCCGAATCTTTCCTCGATGTTTCTAAGTCACTCGAGCCAGCGATGTCCTTGATCCCAATAAAACAACCACGGAAAAGGTCTTCTCCTCCGAGGGTTCCTTCTACGTGAGGGGTCTTCATGGCTCGAGCCTCCTGAACTTCCTCTTCTGAGAATAAAGGAAGCGAAGGGGAGTCTCGAATTTCTATTGCCCCAAGTGGGTCACTTGGGGCGCTCTCTCTATTTCGAGAAACCTCAGGACTGGCCTCTACAGCCATTTACAACGCCTTCCCACCTCGAGGTGGGGTGTCTTTGGCTCCCGTTATCTCGGGGACTCTGACTAAATTTCCCTCTTGGACCCCGACAGATCGGGGTAGAATATCTCCAGCTTCGACTAATCTATTGGCCTTTTGACCCTCGGTATTTGCTCGTGTTCGAGCTACCAGACCGGAATCATCTTCTTCTATTTCTTCTTCCTCTCTTAGGAGTTGAACCGACTCCATGGACAGAGGGATCACTTTCTTCTTGGGATTTTGAGCTACCCTTTTTCTCTTGCTCTCCTTTGCCGACTTTGAGACATGGGGTGGGTTTTCCTTATCACCGGCCGAAGGCCTTATCGTCACATCCTTTGCAAAAGAAAAACAAGTATGAGGAGAAATTCAAACAACGATCAAGGTTCTCGAGGTATGCAAAAACTTACCATGGCTTCGGGCCTTCCATCGACCCTTCGACAATTCACACCATATGCGCTCAACGTGTGTAGACGTTGACACCAAGCTCCTGACCCAGTTCTCTAGATGGGGAATCCCACTTAGCATCCAAGCAACGACTGAACTAAGTAAAACACCGGTAAGAAAGGATGAAAAAAGAGAAGATAATAAACCGAAGTTAAAAGGTGGAATTATACTCACGTTTCATATTCTATTTCTCTGGAAATGGCATACTCTCGTTCGGGATCAAATCCGAGGTCTTCACTTGGACAAATTGGCCCATCCAACCCCGGTATCTATCCTCATCTGTGCTCAAGAAGACTGCCTTCGAAGACCGACGTTAAAGCTTTATTAGCCCACCTCGATAAAGTCGGTGACTATACATATGAATGAGATGGTCGAGGGTGAGGGGAAGCCCCTCGACTTTGCTCACAAAAAATCAAAGCAATGTCACTATCATCCAAAAAGAAGGATGAATCAGGCCGAGGGTGACCTCGTACTTCTTGCAGAAGTCCACAATGATTGGATCTATAGGACCGAATGTAAAAGGGTAGGTGTAGACACTCAAAAACCCCTCCATATGCGTAGTGATTGACTCTTCGGGCGAGGGCACCACCCCGTGCTTGTCTACCCAGTTGTAGTCCTTTTTAACTTGTTTTAAAAGGTCACTGGTGATTGTGCATATGTACCTCGATATCGGTTCACATCGGCCCGGAACCGAAGAGGTCTTTTCAATTTTGAAATCGGAGTCAAGGACACACGACGGAGGAAAGAATTCTTTAGGGAGTGGCTCCGCCGCTGGTTGTTCGTCGGCCGGCTTAGACGAGGAAGCTTTTTCTTTCTACGACACAGTTTTTGATGTTTTATCCATTTTAGGTTTAAGTTTGAAGAAAGAAGAAGAAAATAAGACTTGGCGTTTTGAGAGAAAGTTGACAACAAAACCTGAAGAATCGACAGAGCGGAAAAATTTAAAAGATGTAAAAAGCTTTGAAGATTAGAAGAAATTGAAGGTAAAGTTTGAATCAATGAGAAAAAGGCCTATTTATGGGTTTCACGACGACGGTTCGAAACCACTAGTTGCCGACCATCAACTGGCATGCATTAAATGCCTGGGGAACTGTATCGACGGGACGTTTCGGTCACATCTGCCGCTTAAGTTAAGGGAATGACGTCATGACAAGTATAGGATCGAAGGTTCAATTCGTTTCTTATCATTACACTCCAAAAAATGAGGGGACTATCTGTATACAGTTAATATCGGGCCTACCTAATTTTACTGATTTATCGGGACCAGTGCGAATGATTGAAGATCGATCTCGTAAAAGATCGGACCGAGGCACGAGGATAAGGTACCGAGTTTGAAATTCGAGGTACCTCTCAATATCGAAGCCGGTAGTGATCGAGACCAAATGAGATAGACATCGAACAAGATTGAAGGTAGCATAATAATATAAAGGCGAGATATCCGGGACTTGTCGAAGATCATGGCGGAAATCTCGAAACAGATAAAATCAAGGGCAGTTAATTAGCTAATCATGGCATTTCCTTCTGTAATTAGAGTTATACCATAGTTAGGATTCCTCTACTATATACAGAGGAGTTCCAATCATTTGTAAGGGACACATTCTGGATATCAAAGCAATATAACACGTTTTCTTTAGCTCATATTCTTGTTCGTCAGCTTGTTATATTTCTAACTGTTCTTGCACCAATCAGTTCGAAAGTATTTAAGCTCGAGGGCTGAATTCCATTTCAACACTGGTTTGCTTTATCTTATTGTTAATTTCTATTATTAATCTTTATATTTATCAATTGGTATTAGCTAAAATCAAGTATCCTTAAAACCACGTTATAAGTTTAATTATTATCCAATTTTAAGGATAAACACAGTGTGCAAGTTAGTTAGGTTAAACTAATTATGTTTTGGAATATTTTTTCCTTTTGCGTTTGAGGCACTCTAGTGTTCTCGTAGTGAGTTTATTTACATAGTGAGAAAGAATTATAGTACTAGCTCATAGTTTTTAAGTTTGTCTCTCAGGAAGTTAAGTTTAATTTATTGTAGTTTAGCTCACCAAATGGTGGAAAAACTAAGATGGTATTCAATTCATACTTAGACGATCGGTCTGGAAGATTTTAATACTATTGTCTTGTTTTTAATCAGGGCCTGGCCGTGAAGATTTTGTCACGAATCATGGCTCATATATTGGATGTGTAAATAAAGTTTCTCATTATTATATAGATTATGCTAAAAATAAGTTAATTATGTATAAAGTGTACGGATACATGTATATGGTGTAAGATTTTAAAGAAATTTTGATTACTTGATCAAACAACAAACAATATCACATCATATTAAATATTTGAGCAGATTTAGCCAAACATCGCACCCTCTTTCAAAAAGAGAAAAGGAGGAAAGATAAATGTTGGCAGTTGAGGTGTCAACTAATCATGATACTGTAACCAAAGAATACATGGAAAATTGCAATGGATGTTAACTTTAGAAGGTTTTCAGGCTAAGTACTCAGCTTCTCCATATCAGATGTCTGTGGCGATAGCTATGTTTATGTCTTCTCTAGTGAAAAAAAAGTACTTCAGTTACTGTCCTTATCATTTGTTTATACTAATGTTATTGAAATTATTGCTCGACCTCTTTAGGCCTATATACATCAAGACCTCGTCAATCCAATCATCAATCATTCATTGATATGAAATGTGTATTAGTATGTAATTGATAAGATCTTCTAGTTCATAATGTTAATGCTTCACTTGGGAAGATAATATTGGGATGTCAACACACCTTCATGGGCATAACTGGCAAGTTTGGTGCTGATTATTGCAATCTAGTTATGCAATTATTAGGAGGATTCTAAATTTAAAGGATTTTGAAGGAAAAAATCTAAACTTCAATATTTCAAGGATTAACTTAATGGCATTTTGGCATATTTAGTTCAGCATATATTCTTTTCTTTTTTAATTGCAATTATCCATATTCATGTCTGGATGTTGTCATATTCACAAAAGAAGTACAGTAAAGGGGACGAAACCTTACCTCAAGATATGAATACAACCTTATATATTCACCCAAAGCTAGTTGGAAGGAAGGGAACCTAGACAAAAAAGCATATGTTGTCACGACCCAAAACTCTAACTTGACGTGATGGCGCCGATCGTGGTACTAGGCAAGCCGACACCTTTCGAAAAGACTTCGATATTTATTTAAAAGTTAAATCAAAGCTTTTTCATTATAGAAACTTCATAAAAGAGTTAAACTCAAATTAAAAAGCGGAAAAGGTAGCCCGGCATCGGGGTGTCACTAAATCATGAGAATCTAAAACCAGTCTGAATTAGAGCTTACAATGTTCCACCAAGTACCAAAGACAGAAAGAAAAGATAACAATAGAAGGAGAGTCAAGGGCCGCGGACACCGACAGCTACCTCGTATGTCTTTGATAACCAAATGCGCACGAACTCAATGGTCTCTGCGACCGGTCTCACTTGAATCTGCACACAAGGTGCAGGGAGTAACGTGAGTACTTCCAACTCAGTAAGTAACAGAAATAAATAAGGAATTGAGAAGTAGTGACGAGCTATGCAAATATAGTTATCTCAATAACTTTCAATAAAAAACAATCATGCTTTTAAATTTAGCAGTTTTAGTCAAATCAGTTCGTGCTCAAGTAAACCAGATATCAAGTCTTTCAGAAATTTGTACAACAAGGACAATTAACAACTAAGTGCAACAATTAACTGAAAGCAAGTACAGCCTCTCAAGGCAACAGTCACTCAGGTCATCTCAACAGCTCAATCACTCAGCTCATCTCAATAGCTCAATCACTCGGCTCTCAGCCCTCAGTAATCATACTCAATAGGTACCTGCACTCACTGGGGGTGTGCAGACTCGAAGGGGCTCCTTCAGCCCAAACGCTATAATCCGGACAGACAACTTACGTGTTGCACGGACAACTCACGTGCTATAATATCAAACAAGACCCGCACGAACAACTCATGTGCTATAATATCAAATCAAGATCCGCATGGACAACTCACGTGCTCCAATATCAATGTCTCACCGCAGGGCCCTAGGCCTCAATCACCAATCTCCCTAGTATCTCGAGCTCTCATAAATCATATACAACAGTCCAAATAGAGATAATATAATGTATCAACAATGAACAGTAAGGGACGGAGGCATATTAAGCAAGAAAAGCTATGACTGAGTACAAAATAGTAATTAGCAGCTAATTTAGCAAGTACACGACCTCACAGGTCTCAACAACGATAACATAAGGCCTAAACATGATTTCTAACATGAAGTGCAGTCAATTTCCATGAAAGAGAGGGAACATGTAAAAACAGTAAGCTATTCGATTCCACAATCTCACAGGACGGACCAGGTCACAATCCCTACGGTGCACACCCACACGCCCATTACCTAGCATGTGCATCACCTCCAAAATAGTCATACAACACAAAATCTGGGGTTTCGTACCCTTTATGACCAGATTTATAGTCGTTACTTACCTCAATCCGAGCAAAATCCTACTCCGCAATGCCTTTGCCTCTCGAACCGGCCTCCAAACGTCCCGAATCTAGCCACAAATAATACAATGCGATCAATATAGGCTAAAGAAATCAATTCCACAAGAAAAATACCAAATTATAGCCAAAATTCGAAATCGGCTCAAACCCGACCCCCGAGCCTAGGTCTCAAAATCTACAAAAGTCATAAAACCCGAAAGCCCATTCACTCATGAGTCTAACCATACTAAATTTATCAAAATCCGACATCATTTGCCCCTCCAACTCCCCAAAACTCACTCTCCAATTCTCAAGCCCTAACCTCCCAAATTTCACCTCAAAAACTCACCAATCAGTGGGGAAATACCATTATTGAATATAAATAAGCATAATGAACTCATCTCAGTGATTGCTTTGAAATCCTTCTAAAGAATCCCCAAAATCCAAGCTCAAAGATGTGAAAATGGGGAAAAATCCTGTAGTGTTCTATTTATACCTTCTGTCCAGCAAAACCGCATCTGCGGTCCCTTTTGTGCTTCTGCGACACCACATCTGCGGACCAAGCTCCCCATCTATGAAAAAATCACCTAAGTCCAGCCCCCTGCTCCTGCTATCATGAACTACATCTACGCTCACGCAGGTGCGGAATTAACATCTCACCTGCGGACCAGCACATGCACCTGCGCCCACACTTTCGCTTCTGCGACCATCGCTGGTGTGGCAAACCCCGTGCATCTAAGGACTTTGCTAGCCCTTCTTCCTTTCACTTTTGCGGCCATATTCTCGCTTTTGCGGCTTGCACCTACGATGAGACATCCGCATGTGTGTTTAACACAGCTGAGTTCAATCTTCAGCAGTCTTCCAAATTCCAAAATTCATTCGTTAATCACCTAAAATCAACCCGAGGCCCTCGGGACCTCAACCAAACATATCATACAAACTTATTCAAATCATAAATCACCCTAACAACATCAAAAACACGAATTACATACGGATTCAAGCCTAATGAACTACGATACTTTCAAATTCTACAAACAACGCCAAAACCTATCAAACCACATCCGATTGACCTCAAATTTTGTACCTAAGTCATAAAATACACCACGGACCTAGTCCAACTTTCGTAAATCAAATCCGACCGCGATATCAAAATTTCCATTGCCGTCTAAAATCGACAAAATTTTAACTTTCGCCAATTCAAGACTAATTCTAGTACGGGCCTCCAAATCATATTCCGGATGCGCTCCCAAGTCCAAAATCACCTAACGGAGCTAACAAAACTATAAAAATTCAAATCGGAGGTCATTTACATATAAGTCAACATCCGATAAACTTTTTCAACTTAAGCTTTCAAATAAGAGACTAAGTGTCTCAATTCACTCCAAAACCTCTCCGGATCCGAACTAACTAACACGGTAAGTCATAATACAGCTGTAGAACACAAGAGAAGCAGGAAATAGAGGAACGAGGCTATAATTCTCGAAACGACCATCCGGGTCGTTACACATGCCCTCCTTCCAACGATGAAACCATATATACATATTAAGTTACAAAGAAATTGGCTTTCTCAAATATTGAACGAAAACTCGACAGTTGCCACTTATCAAGAAGGAACACACTTTTGGCTACTGTAGGTAGCTGTTGAAAGCTATGAAATAAAAATCTTAGACCGGAGGAAGAAGCAATTTTGGCTAATCTATCAGCAACCAAGTTGCCTTCTCTGCAGCAAGTGGTTTAACAAGTCCTAGTTCAAAATCTGCTTGATCTTCAGATTGTTAGTAGCTTTGTTGATCAGTATATTGCCAATAATCAAGGAGTCAAGTTCAAAAATAAAATTAGTATCAAATGTTGGCATCACCATTTTACTCCGAACTAAGCTGCTAATACTTCAGTCATGTTGTTGCTTGAACTATTGACCAGAACAGAGAAGGCCATGATAAAATCAGCTCTGTTGTCCCTCACTATACCTCCAATTCTTACTCTGGTATCCTCTTTAATATAACTTCCAATGGTATTTACTTTGGTAATGCTTGTTGGAGGAAATTCCCAAGTGACTTGCTTCCATATTCGAATTGGTTGCAATTTCTCGATTTTTTACAAAGAGCAGGCCAATCTAGACCTCTATCCATCTCTGGCAGCTTAGTTGACAACACCATATTAAAGGTCCAGATGCATTGGAATTTCAATATATTATATTGAAATTGGTTTTTGTTTCATATATGCATGAAGTCCATCGTTTTCATATTTCCCAAGAGATGATTATTGTTGCCACTTGCAGAACCAATTAATGACTTGTATTGTTTGTCTTCGTCTCCTACCATCTTTGAAATGTGCCAATGACTGGTTCTTGTTGGTATTTCAAACCCAATGGTTGTCCAATTGCATTCCATATGAATTTTGCAGCTTCGCTTCTAGTGAAACATGTTGCATTGATTTTACCTATGAACTATTACAACAAAAACATCTAGAAACAATGTTAGTACCAAACTTCCCTAAGATGTCATCAAAGGGTAATCTTTTTTTTTTTTTTTTTTTGAAAATTCTCCATCTTAGAAAGGACAATTTGAAAGGGATAGAGTTGTGCCAAATCTTACTGAGGAAATTATTGTTCTACCTGTGCATTCTAATAGAATGCCATGCACTTTTGTTAGAGACAAGATCATCCTCTAAAACTTTTCATATAGAGAAATCATTTAGATTTTGCTCTCCGATGTCCACATTAGTGATCTTACCAATATTATAATCAGGAACCACCATGGACAGCTTGTTGATGTCCCATTTACCATTAGTAATGAAGTCCATAATAGATATTTTAGCAGACTTTCCAAGGCCTTGGATGATTCTAGCTAACTCACCTTCACCAGTCCAGTTGTCCCATCAGAAACTAGAGTTACCAGATTGTATTTTTCATGTGATCTTAGATTCAGCCTTGCTCCTACTCTTCATCAAGGTCTTCCGACCGTGTGAATATGAGGAGTTAGGAATTTTGGACATTGGATGAGACCATTTGCACTATTTGGATTTAGGGAAGATTGTCCACAGTGAGGAGTTAGTTTTAAACATCCACCACCTTTTGATGTTGAGAGATTTAGTTATGTCTTGCATACTTCTAATACCTATACCGCCTTCCTCCTTAGGCTAACAAAGATTTTTCCAAGAACTCCAACGGTAATTCTTGTTACCCTAAGAAGATCCCCAAAAGAAATTAGATAAATGTTTTTCAATAAAATTGATAGTGCCTTTAGGGGGTTCAGAGTCGATAGGGTGTAAATGGGAAGTGATTGGAGGACATGTTTGATTAGAATCATTTTACCCCATAAGAAAGTATTTTAACTTGCCAACCACTGAGTCTTTTGATAATTTTGGATAACAGGCTGTCAAATAAACCGATTCTTTTCCTTCCCTGATATATAGGACATCTGAGGTAGTTGAAAGGAAATCTTTATCCATGAAGACAGAGGCCTGCCTAATTCTGTTGATCCGGTTAGCAAAAGTGTTTGGAGCAGTGATGAAGAAACTCTTATCCTTATTCACTTTCTACCCGGAAGCCTTTTCATATATTCTAATAGTTTTTTTAATCAATTTGATAGATCTATTATTTCCATCACTGTGTCACGACCCAAAATCCAACTAGTTGTGATGGCACCTTACCCTACCCGCTAGGTAAACCAATTAACAATAAAATACAATATAATAATAATAATGATATAAGTCAAACATAAAATATCTGAATTTTATAAAACTTCTTAAGGACTGGTAATATAAGTCATGAGCCACTAAGAGTTAGATTGTACAAAAGAAAAACTGAACTGAAATAATTACATCATCTGTTTGAATTGTACATAAATAGAATTGGATTCTAAAGCTACCAAGGACAAGTGATAGCCATAACCAGAACTCAGGTACATCTACAATGCTAGGTCTTTCCATAACAACAGCAGCAACTCCAAGATCTGTATACAAGATGCAAAAGTATAGTATGAGTACAACCGATCCCATGTACTCAATAAGTATCCTAACTAACCTCGGCGAGATAAAAGAAGCAAGAACTATAGATGATACTCTCTGACACCTGTGTAGTTTATAATTTCAACAAGTATAGAACAGATATATGATCAAATCAGGAAAAGCTCAGGTAAAACCACTGTGATGCTCATAATTCTTTGTTTTAAAGTGTTCTACTTAGTCAACAATTCAGCATATAAGGAAGATATGCAAGCAAATCAGGTAAACAGTCAAGGAAATTGCAAGTATATATGAAACACAACAATCACATATCAATCCGTTGCGGTGCGCAAACCGATCCAAAATATAGTAACCAGCTCTCCCAGAGCTCACATCAACTAGAAACCCGTCGGTTTCTCACAATCCGCGTGTACACAATCAAGAGAGAAACATGATAGGGTGACCTTAGGAGGATGGATCTATATCCACACGCTGCACAGACAACTCACATGCTATTAATATCAATCACACAGACAACCTACGTGTTACATAGACAGATCACGTGCTATAATATCAATATCTAGATCTCCACGGACAACTCACGTGATACATGGACGACTCACGTGCTAATAATATCAATCTGCACAGAAAACTCACGTGCTAATATCACAATCTGCCTGACATGGTCACATGAAAAGTATCATAATCCGTCCCGCATGGTCACATGCATAACAACACAATCCGCTTGACATGGTCATATGTACATCAACACAATCCTCCCGGCGTGGTCATAGGCATAACAATACAATCCGTCCGATATAGTCAGAGGTTTATCAACACAATCCACCCAGTATGGTCACAAGCATCCAGTCCAAATCATATCATACAGAAGCAAATATACAATAACACATGTATACGATGGATAAATATTAGATTTCATGCTCCTAGACTGGCATAAATACATGCTAAACTGTAGGTATGTGCAATGTGTACTATCATAGCTCAAATTTGCAATTTATCACATAAATAGCAATTACAAAGTTTATTAAGGGAATTAGCCTCTTCGTAAACTCAAACATGGCTCAAATAGTTTACAACAATGGTACAGATATGAGAAACGTTATAGCTTAAAGCTTAATAGACAACTCTAGGCATATTATTGCCTAAGCACTACCTCGATCACGGATAATACCCCGATGCTCGCACATGGGGTTAAACCCCACACATATGCGCACCCATAGCACGTAGCTATTACAAATAATTCAGGAAACTGGTGCCTCAACCAAGTTTGGATAGGATTCTTACCTCAAAAAAGACAAAACAATACTAAACAAGCCAAACAATACTCTAGAAATTCCATCCATGTGTATCATCCTCCGAACGGTTCCAAACTAGCCAAAACAAACTTAGGAACATCAAATAATGCCAAGGGAAACAAACTTAATCGATGAAGGTCGAATATTTAATCAAAAGTCACCCAAAACATCGAACCCGGGCCCACACCTCGGAACTCAACAAAACTTATAAAATCCGACAATCCATTCAATTACGAGTCCAACCATACTATTCAATCAAATCCGACTCTGAATCGATATTCAAAACTCAAAAATTCACTTTATAAAATTTTAGACAAAATCCCCAAATTCCTCTTTAAAATTCATAATCCAAATGCCAATAATGAAAGTAGAAAACACATACCCCAATCCATGTGCTGAAAATAGCCTCTAAAATTGCCCAAATCCGAAGTCTACTACTCAAAATATGCCAAAAAGAACCAAACATCGATATATAATGAGTCAGCCAAGAACTTTCGCATTTGCGTACAAAATGCCACACCTGTGGCCTCGCATTTGCGAGCTAAAACGTTGCACCTACTACTTTATCTTAAAGAACCATGATCACACCTGCGAAACACCTTCCGCACCAACGACTCCGCGGAAGCGTATGCACCACAGCATAAGCGGACACCCAGCTCATGTTTATCCTCGAAGAAGCGCTTTCGCATCTGCGCTTATTCCTCCACAGAAGCGGAACTCACCAAGACACCTCTGCTCTGCAGAAACGAGAATTCCATCGCATAAGCGCGTCCAAACTTGCGGCCAATTATGCGCAGTATGAACCAACACCAGAACTGCCAACATAACCAAAATAGTCCGAAACTCGTCTGAAACACATTCGAGCCCCCTCGGGACCTCGTACAAACATACCAACATGTCACATAACATTACATGGACTACTCGAGTCCTCAAATCACACATAACAACATCGAAACGATGAATCACACCTCAAACCAAACTTAATGAACTTTCAACTTCCAAACCTCGTGCTGAACCATATCAAATCGACCCGGAATGAACTCAAATTTTGCACACAAGTCCCAAACGACATAACGAAGCTATTCCAATTCTCAGAACTACAATCCGAACCCGATATCATCAAAGCAACTTTTGGTCAAACTTATGAACATTCCAAACCTCCAAATTTCCAATTTTAGCCGATTAGTGCTAAAACCTTCTAGAAATGTCCAACTGCAAATCGGGGCATATGCCCAAGTACAAAAATTACCATCCTGACCTAACAAAATCATCAAACTCTAATCTAAGGATAAATACTCAAAAGTTAAACTTGGTCAACTCTTCCAACTTAAAGCTTCAAATATGAAATTCATTCTTCCAAACAAATTCTGAATCACTTGAAAACCAAAATCGACGATTCACACAGGTTATAATACATCATACAAAGCTACTCAATACTTTAAATAGCTGAATGGAGTGCAAATACTCAAAATAATTGGTCGGATCGTTACACACTAAAAATCACAATATCATTTGCATAGGCCAGATGATTACAGGTCCATTGTGGTTCATAATGAAGTAAAGCTATCCATGGAGATCAAACCATTAAGAGAAATGGAAAGCACTTCTTCTCTAATGATAAAAAGTGAGGGAGATAGGCGATCTCCTTGTTTAAGGCCTTGAGTGAAAGTGAAGAAATCTTTCTTATTGCCATTAATGATAATAGAATACCAAAAATCAGCCACAAGCCTATATATAATATCAATCCATTTCTCATTAAAACCAAATTTCCTCATGGTAGCAAAAAGGAAATTACAAAACATTCTATCGTATGCCTTAGTCGTATCCAATTTGATAATGACATAACCCCTTTGTTAAACTACCTGATGTTGTAAACAATTTCTTGAGCCAACAGAATATTTTTAGTGATCATTCTCCTTTTAACAAAGCCACTTTGATTTTCAAAAATAATGTTTTCCAACATAGGATTTAGTATTCTATCCAGAATTTTTGAAATGATCTTACTGGAAAAATTGCTCAGACTGATAGGCTTAAGCTCTGAGAAATTGGTCTATGATTGTACTTTGGGTATGAGAACCAAACAAGTATGAGAATAAAATTTTGTCATGTTTTTCACATTGAAAAATTATTGGACAAATTCTTTAATGTCTTCTTTTATGATATCCCATCATTTGTGATGGAAAGTACAATTAAAGTCATCCAGACCTATAGATCTAGAAGTGCTCATGCTAAAGACAGTCTCCCTTATTTCCTCATAATCTGGAATAGCGGTGAGAATGATATTGTCCTCCTCTATAATGTATTTGGCAATATGATTAGGAATATCCTATATTGAAGATGTGCTTAAGATTGAAGAATTGTTGAAAATAGTGAATAGTAGCTTTGCCAATATTATCATCTCCTTGAACCTAGTGGTCTCTATGATCCTTGGTTATGTTCAACTATAACCTCCTCTATATATCCCTGATAACACTATGAAAATACTAAGCATTGGAGTAACCCTCCTCAAACCAATTGATCTTGGCTTTTTGTTATAAGATTGAGTCTTGAATTCCTAGCAATCTGATATATTATGCTTGGCCTTTGTTAAGAGCTTCTTTGGATTGGCCGTTGTTGTTTCGGGTGTCCTATTCTTCCAGCTCTTGCATTTTGGCCTCCCACAATTTGACATTGTTTGCCCAAGTGAAGTTTGTTTTGATGACAAATGAGCTCAAGCATGAACTAGGTCCATCCACAGTGTACATAGACATGGGCAGATTCAATCATAAGAGATGCACGTAAGGGGGATAAGCTTAACTTGTTATATCTGATATCTCCTAATCAAAAAGGTTGCATAATTGATAAAGAGAAGGAATCCTTATTCAAAGAGAACACTATCCAAGATAAGTTAGGAGTTAGAAGTTGAAGTTAACTAGAAATCTTCCACCAAGGAAGAGTATAGCATCGGAACTCTAGTTATGTCCTATTCTACTAACTCTATAAATTACATGATGTTCTCACTTTACAGGCATGCCTAAAAGCTGAAGTTAAACATGAATTGAGAGCAAAATAGCGAGGCATTTTGCAAGCAATTCTTGTGTGATTCAAGTTTGCAAACCTAAAGCTACATGAACTAGATAGAAGAACCAATTCCAAGTGTCTGTCTTTTATTCTAGTTTCATTGTAGTAGGTGTTTTCAATTTGTACCTTTCAGCTTTATCTAGAAGCAATTGTATTAGGTACTCTGAGTATTCAAGTTAGAGTTAACTTGAAGTTGTTGTAACAGTTAGAGGCTGGTTGTCACAATGAGATTATAGATAATCCTTAGGTTTACAAAGAGTTTTTGTAAATGCTGTTTTGGCTCAGTGATTTAGTGAAGTCTTGGGGAAAATCCTATTGAGCAGTAGGTCATGTTTTATTTCACCTTTTGAGCCGGGTGTTTTCCACGTAAAAATACTCGTATTCTTTACTTTCTGCATTTATTATTTTTGCAACAGTAGTATAAGGAACATATAGAAAAACCAGGTTTTTCTATAATCTGTGCACGCGAAAATTGGACACTACACAAATCACTCCCTCTCGTGTGACATTTAAGTATAGAACATCAATTGATATCAGAGCGTGTTATCCTTGAAGAGGCTAACACCTTTGGAGAAGATCAACATGAGTGCACCACCTGAAAACTAGGAAGGGCAATCCACTGCTAGGCTACCATCTTTTAATGGCCAATACTACTCTTGGTGGAAAAAAAGGATGAGAGACCACATTATATGAGATGACTATGAGCTATTGGACATTGTCACCGATGGACCATTGGCTACCTTAAAGAAAAATGCTGAAGGAGTAGATATGCCAAAGACAAGAGCTGATTGCACTGCTGAGGACTTGAGGAAGTGGCAGAAGAATACTAAAGGCAAGAAATGGCTTGTTTGTGGACTTGGTCTAGATGAGTACAGCAGAATATAATCCAAGGTTGTACCACTACTAAGCAAATATGGGACACACTGAAAGTGGCTCATGAAGGAACACCTTAGTTAAAGAGATCAAGGGGAACCCTACTTTACTCTCAATATGAAAATTTTGCTATGAAGGAAGGAGAAACCATTCAAGAAATGTATACTAGGTTCACTACACTGTCAAATGAACTAAAATCTCTTCGAAGGATTATTCCTGAAGAAGAAAGGATCGAAAAGATATTGACTAGAGTTTTTCCTATCACGTGGGAGAGCAAAATCACTGCCATGTAGGAATCAAAGAATAATTCCACTCTCCCACTGGATGAATTGATTGGAAATCTTACTGCCTATGAACTTAGGAGACAGACCATGAATATGGAAGTACCTAAGAAGGAAAGGAGTTCGGCTCTCAAAATCAATGAAGGTTCTGATCTGGAAGATGATGAAATGGCCATGATCACCAAAGACTTCAAGAAGTATCTAAGGAGAGAAAACGGTTCTTCAAGAAGTGAAAGCTACAGCAAAGCAAAAGCTCCTGAGAAACAAACCAATGATGGCTGCTACAAGTGTAGAAAGACTGATAACCACATTAAGAACTATTCTGTGTGAGAAATTGAGTGGAAGAAGGAAAGAGTTGAACGAAGGAACATGATCAACCCAAGAAAAGCAACAATAAAGGATCAACAAAGGCTTTGGTCGTTGCTTGGGGAGATAGCTCATCAGATGAAAGCTCAGATGATGATGATGATAATTAACGAGCACTTATGGTTATTAGAGAATCTGATGAAGAAGCTGAGGTAAGCATTTCTCATCTCAAAGACAAGATTAAACTTTTTTCTAAGGAAAGGTTATCTGAGTTGCTCCTAGAGCTAATTGATGAATCTAAGGATGTAAATAGTGAAAAGAAACATCTATCAAAAGAGTGTGTAGTTTTAAAAGCTAAATGCAAAAACCTAGAACATAGGGCTAGTGAAACTGAAAGTGAAAATGTTGTGTTGAAAACCCAGGTTCATGAACTTAACATAATTGTCCTAGAACTTAGATCTGAAAATTTCAAATGGAAATTGGGAACATGTAAAAAGGAAGCTGATCACACACAACTCACTTTAGAAAAAAAGCATAGGAAAAATGAAAGATGAGTTGTACAAAAAATATGAGCAGATAAGAATCCTAAAGGAGGATCTAAGCAAGGTCAAGCATGATCTAGACAGAACCTATAAATGGAACAGGTCCTCCGATGCACTTTCATGGCTACAAGAACACCATAGTAGCAACAAAAGAGTACTTGGGGTTTGGGAACCTTGCACCTAAGTGGGATCCCAAAAGCAAGTACCACACACTTCCTGATAACAAAATTTGCGCACACTATGGTAAAATTGGTCACTATAAAAGTGAATGCACTATAAAAGAAAAGGCAAGTCAAAAAGAAAAAGAATTTGTTCAAGGAAAAAATAGGCTGCCAAGTTGGGCTAAAAAGAATTTGATTCACCCCTTTGCCTATAAAAAGGGACCCAAACTAGTTTGGGTTCCTAAGACTAACCCCTGATTTCCTTTTGCAGGTCCAAGTAAAGGGGAGCAGTCAAATATGGTACATGGATAACGGTTGCTCAAAACATATGACAGGAAGGAAGAACCAGTTCCTTTCACTTGAGGACCTTAAAAGAGGAAACGTCTCCTTCAAAAATAGGTAGAAAGGTGAGATCATTGGGGTTGGCAAAGTAGGTAAGAATGACTCTCACTCTATTGAAAATGTCTATCTGATTGATGGACTGAAGTACAGTCTAATAAATGTATCACAAGTGTGTGATACAAGTAACATGGTTGCATTTACCTCTACAAAATACTTTGTGATTAATCTTATCACTGACAAGATATTTTTGTAGGGGAAAAGAGTGAAAAACATATATATATTATGGATATGTCCACACTCTCAGATAATGAATTCACTTGTTTAAGTGTGTTGGATAATGATCCCCTCTTGTGGTACAAAAGACTTGCTCATGCCTGTCTAAGTCAAATCAATAAACTAGTCTCTAAGGACTTGGTAATCGGCCTTCCTAATATTAATTTCAAGGAAGATAAAGATTGTGAGGCTTGTGCAAGGGGGAAGCAAGTAAGATCCTCTTTCAAAAGCAAGAAAATGGTAAGCACCACCAGAACGATGGAACTGGTCCATATGGATCTTTGAGGACCAATGAGAACATTGAGCAGATGTGGTAAGAGATATATTATGGTGCTTGTTGATGACTACTCTAGGTTTACGCGGACACTGTTTCTAACATCTAAAGATGAAGCATTTTCTATGTTCACTTCTTTTGTTAGAAAAACTCAGAAACACCTAAGAAATCAACTTGCATCAATTAGGTCAGATCATAATTTTTATGCTCCTAGGACTCCACAACAAAATGGAGTAGTTGAAAGAAATAATACGACATTGAAAGAAATGGCTAGGGCTATGCTTTTTTCTAGTAAACTGCCCCATAGTTTCTGGGCAGAAGTTGTGAACACTGCATGTTACATCATAAATAGGTGCATGACTAGACCTCTTGTTGAGAAGACTCCCTATGAGTTACTTAAAGGGAGATAATCAATATATTCCATCTTAGGGCATTTGGATGAAAGTGTTTTGTGCAAAATAATGATAAAGAATCCATAGGTAAGTTTGATCCCAGAAGTGATGGGGGTGTATTCTTGGGATATTCTTCATATAGTAAAGCTTATAAGATCTATAACAAAAGTACTATGTGTGTAGAAGAAAGTGTACATGTGATTTTTGATGAAACTAATATTCTTTCTGAGAGGCAGGAACATGAAGATGAAGCAATTGGGCTAGTAAGAAACTCAAACGAAACCACGGCCCGGACTAAAGCTGCAACAGAGGAAGGAACATATGATGGAACGGGTTCTTCTACCCAGGGTAACTTGACAGGGGGAATTGAACAAAGAAGAACTGATCCTCAAACCTTGAGGGAACCTGTCCATTAACCTGTTCCTCAGCAACAAAACACTGAAGGAACATCTAGGGGAAACCAACTGGTTGTGAAACCTTACAAGTACCAAAGTTCTCATCCCATTGAGAACATAATTATTGATCCAACATCTGAAATCAAAACAAGATCTTCTTTGAAGAATCTCTGTGATTTTGATGCTTTTCTATCTCTTATTGCTGAGGATTTGCAGGATGCAGACTGGGTGAATGCAATGCAAAGATGAACTCAACCAATTTGAGAGAAGTCAAGTTTGGCATTTGGTACTTAGACCCAAGGATAGATCAGTAATTGGCACAAAATTGGTCTTCAGAAACAAACATGATGAAGATGGAATAGTTACATGGAACAAGGCAAGATTTGTGGTTCAAGGATATAGTCAAGAGAAAGGCATAGACTATGACGAGACCTTTGCTCCAGTTGCAAGATTGGAAGCAATTAGACTCCTTATAGCCTTTGCTGCTTAAATGGATTTCACTCTCCATCAGATGGATGTCAAGAGTACCTTCCTCAGTGGCTATCTAAAGGAAGAAGTATTTGTCTAGCAACCTCTGAGCTTTGAAAGCAAGGAATGTCTTGATCATGTGTACAAGCTTGACAAGGCACTTTATGGGCTCAAGAAGGTTCCAAGAGCATGGTATGAAAGACTATCAAAATTCTTATTTGAGCATGACTACAAGAGAGGTAAAATTGACAATACTTTATTCTTGAAAGAAAAAGCTAAATATCTCTTAGTAGTTCAGATGTATGTTGATGATATAATCTTTGGAGCAACTAATGATAAGTTAAGTAAAGAATTAGCTAAACTAATGGGGAGTGAATATGAAATGAGTATGATGGGTGAGATTAATTTATTTTAGGCTTACAAATTAAACAAAACTGAAATGGAACTATGATCCATCATCAGAAGTATGTGAAAGAGTTTCTTAAAAGGTTTTAAATGGAAGATTCCAAAGAAATTGATACTCCTATAGCAACAACCACAAAATTGGATATAGATGAACTTGGTTCATATGTTGATCAGAAGTTGTATAGGGGAATGATTGGTACTTTGCTATATCTCACTAGCAGCAGACTTGACATTGTTTTCAGTGTAGGCCTTTGTGCTCGATTTCCAACAAATCCAAAGGAGTCTCACTTGACTACTGTCAAGAGAATCTTGAGATACCTAAAAAGCACCATAGATTTTTGTTTATGGTATCCAAAAGGTAGTAATTTCAACTTAGTGGGATATGCTGATGCTGATTATGCAAGTTTTCTTATGGATAGAAAGAGCACCTCAGGTCTGGAACACTTTCTTGGCTCATGTCTTGTGTTTTGGGCTACCAAAAAGCAAAATTCCGTGGCCTTATCTACTGTTGAAGCTGAGTATGTTGATGCTGCCTCATGTTGTACTCAATTGTTATGGATCAAACAACAATTAATGGATTTTGGAATTAATGTAGGTTGTATCCTCATATTCTGTGATAACACTAGTGCAATTAGTATGACCAAGAACCAGGTTCATCATAAGAGAACTAAGAACATAGATGTTAGGCATCATTTTTTGAGGGACAACTATGAGAAGGGTTTGATCACTATGGAATTTTGTGCTACTAACAAGCAAATATATAACATCTTCACAAAAGCTCTAAGTAGATATTACTTTGAAAGGAACTGGTTTGAATTTGGGATGATTAAGATCACCTAAAAGGAACCAGTTCTAACTCAAAAATTGGTTAGAAAATTGTGAATTTTTGTACATAATTAGATTAGATTTTGCTCAATCTCATACTTTTATCAGTATACTCTTGTTCCATGTGCTAAAATGACTCATCAATCTCTAATGATATTATCTCTATTTTCTTGAAAAATTCAGACTTACATAAGAGATTTCTCAGTGAAGAACCTGGTTCATCAAGATCACTTGGTACGTATTCTCCACTCTACATATTTTGGAATAATTATATTTGGATCATGATTAAGAGGAGAGTCCCATTTAATCCCAAACTCTTTTGAATTTATCCATTATGAAATGAACCAGCTTCGTTCAAAAAGAGTCCAAAATCGCATTAAGTGCCTAGATTCTAGGGACACTCTTCAATATCTTCTCAAACTGAAATTCAGTTTGAGAAGGTGTTCTGAAAAGGTTGCCGTAACCCAATTAAACACCCCCCCTTCTTAAATTGATTAGGCCTTAGAAGAAAGTGTCACGACCCCAAAACCAACTCGGTTGTGATGGCGCCTATCATGGAACTAGGCCAGCCGACACATTCTCAGAATAATGCAACACTTCATAATAAAGGTGTTTTTAAGCTATTAATTAATAAAACTCCATAGTATAAATTTAAATAACAAGTGCGGAAAGAAAACAAAAGCACAACATCAGGGTGTCACAAGTCACGAGCGTCTACTAAGGAACATCCGAAAATAACTAAGACTATTACAGTCTGGAAAACACTAATATAGTCTAAGGAAGATAAAAGGGAGAAGAGCAAGGCTATGATCGTCATGCAGCTACCTTACCGACTCCGAGTATCCGCGATGGATGGAAGAATCAGTGCTCACTATCACGTCCAGCAACCCCTGGATCTGCACACAAGGTGCAGGGATTAATATGAGTGCGCCAACTCAGTAAGTAATAAATGTGAATAAAAGCAGTAAGAAACACATAAATCCATGTCATGAAATCTCAGTAAATACAACATGCTTTCAAATCATTATATAAGTCAAATCATATCTTTTAAAATCCAATTTCGGTAAAAATCATTTCAAGATATTTTTCAACAGTTTCAATAAAGTTTCAATGAAATTTAGAGTAAAAGTGATGAAAATCATAAATAGCCCCTCGAGTAAAGCATGCATCATAAACCGCCCCTCAAGCAAAGCATCACTCAGAATCAGCCTCTCTGGCAAACTTCGCAACCACTCGTAATCATCCCCTCGGGCAACATGAATCAAGAGCAGCCCCTCAAGCAACATCATATCACTCACTCAGGGTACCCGCGCTCACTAGGGGTGTAAAGACTTCGGAGGGGCTCCTACAGCTCAAGCGTTATAATAAGCCATCTCGTGGCATAAATCAATCAGGCCCTCGGCCTCTCATAATCACAAATCAATACAACAAGTTGTGGCGTGCAGTCCAATCCCATAATATCCTCACAAAACAGGAACTCGGCCTCACTCAGTCAGAAACCTCTCAAGCCACTCGGACTATCAGTAAAACAGGGTGCTCAGCCCAAAATATCATTTTATACATCAAAACGCGATAATAAATATTGAGTTATGAAATCAGTAAAACATAACATGACTAAGTATAAATCTTAAGTCAAAACTATGAGGAAATAATAATAAAAGGCCCCTAAGGGTCCAAACAGCTTGGCGCGAGGCCCAAATATGGCATTCAGCCCAAATATAGAAATTCTTTCTAAAACACAAAGATATCATATAGTTTCCAGTCAAATACGCAACTTAATAGTTGCTACGGGATGGACCGAGTCACAATCCCCAACGGTGTATGCCACACGCTCGTCATCTAGCATGTGCTTCACCTCAAAATAGTAAAACGATGTGAAATCCGGGGTTTCATACCCTCAGGACAAGATTTACAATCATTCCTTACCTCGAACCGGTCAAAACTCTAACCCACGATGCCCTTGCCTCTCGACTCGGCCTCCAAATGCTCTGAATCTAACCAAAATCAGTATATTATCATCAATATACGCTAAAGGAATGAATTCCACATGAAAATTATCAAATTAGACCAAAAATCCCGAATTTGGCTCAACCTCCCCCCCCCCCTCGGGCCCACGTCTCGAAATCTGATAAAAATTACAAAACTAGAAAGCCCATTCATTCACGAGTCTACCCATATCAAATTCATTAATATTCGACATCAAATGGCCATTCAAATCCCCAAAATCAACTCTCCAATTTTTTTTCCATTTTTCCCAATTTTCACCCCAAATTCCCAATTTAGATGATAAAAATAAAGTCACAATCATGGAATTTAACTAAATTTGAGTGAAGAACACTTACCCCAATCACTCCTCTGAAAATCCCCTCCAAAATTCCCTTCTCCGGAGCTCTCTATTGAATTTTGGAATTATGAACTCAAACCCTCCTTTTTTAACTTAAACATTCTGCCCAGACATTTCCTTCATCGCGATCGCGGAATTTTCCACGCAATCGCGAAGGACAAAATGGTCTGCCCCTCATATTAACCTTACGTGATCGCGGAACTACCTACACGATCGTGAAACACTATTTGACCAACTCACACGATCACGACCTTACTCAGGTGATCGCATAGAACAACTCACCTAACCTCCTCACAGCTTGCTACCTCTACGCGAACGCGGCATTGAGCACGCGTTCGCGAAGCACATCAGCACCCAAGCACGGGATCGCATTCCAATATCTGCGATCGCATAGAACAACCTCGCCTCTGCTCCAAAAAAGCCTACGCGATCGCAGCCCTCTCTTCGCGATCGCAGCCCTCTCTTCGCGATCGCAAAGAACAACCCTTCTACAACAGAACACCAACAATTCTGCAAACTTTTCAAATCCAAAAATGTCTCGTTGGGCATTCGAAACACACCCGTGTCCCTCGAGACCTCAACCAAACATGCCAACACATCCCATTATATCATTCAAACTTAGTCGAGCCTTCGAACCACTCAAAACAATACCAAAACACCAAATCAACCTCAGATTTAAGCCTAAGAACATATAATCTTTCAAATTCCACAAACGACGCCGAAACCTATCAAATCACCTCCGAATGACCTGAAATTTTGCACACACGTCATAAATGGCACTGCGGACCTACTCCAATTTTTAGAATTCAATTCCGACCCCGATATCAAGATTTCCACTACCGGCTGGAAAATGCCAATTTTCTAATTTCGCCAATTCTAGCCTAATTCTACCACAAACCTCCAAATTACATTCCGAACACGCTCCTAAGTCCAAAATCACCTAACGGAGATAACCAAACCATTAGAATTCACATCCGAGATCTTCTACACATAAGTCAACATCCGGTTGACTTTTCCAACTTAACTTCTAAATAAGAGACTAAGTGTCTCATTCCTCTCCAAAACCACTCCGAACCCGAACCAACCACCCGATACCATACAATACAGCTGAACAATATATAAGGAAGCAGAAAATGGGGGAAACAGGGCTATACTTCACGAACGAACGACCGGGTCATTACATTCTCCCCCTCTTAAACAAACGTTTCCTCAAATGAGTTTAGAAACATACCTGAAGCCTCAAATAGATGTGGATATCTACTCCGTATCTCCCTCTCGGTCTCCCAAGCAGCCTCCTCCATGTGCTGACCTCTCTATTGCACTTTCAATGAAGCTATATCCTTTGATCTCAACATTCGGACCTGCCGCTCCAAAATAGACACTTGCTGCACATCATAAGTCAAATCACCGTCTAACTGAACTGTGCTGAAATCCAGAACATGAGACGGATCGCCAATATACTTCTAGAGCATAGAAACATAAAATACCGGATGCACAATCGACAAGCTAGGTGGTAAAGCAAGCTCATAAGCCACCTCCCTGATCCTCCGAAGCACCTCAAAAGGCCCAATGAACCAAGGGCGGCTCAATTTGCCCTTCTTCCCAAATCTCATAACACCCTTCATGGGTGAACCTTTGGTAGAACCTTTTCCCTAACCATGAAAGACACATCACGAACCTTCCTGTCAGCATAACTCTTTTGTCTTGACTGAGCTGTACGAAGCCGCTCCTGAATCACTTTCACCTTGTCCAAAGCATCATGTACCCAAAAGCCTAGCCTCGTCCGGCTTAAACCAACCCACTGGAGATCTATACCGCCTCCCATATAAATCCTCATATGGAGCCATCTAAATACTCGATTAATAACTGTCGTTATATGAAAACTCCGCGAACAGTAGAAACTGGTCCCATGAACCCCCCAAAATCAATGACACAAGTGCGCAACATGTCTTCCAATATCTGAATAGTGCGCTCGGACTGCCCATCCGTCTGAGGGTGAAAAACTATGCTTATCTCAACCTGAGTACCCAACTCTCGCTGCACGGCCCTCCAAAACTGCAATGTAAACTGAGTATCTCTATCTGAAATGATGGAAACTGGGACACCATGCAGGCAAACAATCTCTCGGATATAAATCTCAGCTAATCGCTCTAAAGAATAGGTAGTATACACATGAATAAAGTGCGCGGACTTGGTTAGTCTATCCACAATCACCCAAATAGCATCAAACTTCCTCAAAGTCCGTGGGAGTCCAACTGCTGAAGCAAGACACCCTGTCTCTGATGCTCATATTTCACCTACTGACAATTGAGACACCAAGCTACAAATCCCACTATATCCTTCTTCATTCTTCTCTACCAGTAGTGTTGTCTCAAATCCTGATACATCTTCGTAGCACCCGAATGGATGGAATACCGCGAGCTATGAGCCTCCTCCAAAATCAACTCCCAAAGCCCATCTACATTGGGCACACATATCCGGTCATGCATCCTCAATACCCCATCATCATCAATAGTCACATCTCTAGCATAATTGTGTTGAACTCAGTCCTGGAGGACAAGCAAATGAGGATCATCATACTGGTACTCTCTGATGCGATCAAACAAGGAAGACCGAGAAACCATACAAGCTAAGATCCGACTAGGCTCCGAAATATCCAACCTCTCAAACCGATTGGCCAAGGCCTGAACATCAACTGCAAGAGACCTCTCCCCGACAGGAATAAATGCAAGACTGCACATACTCACCGCCTTCCTACTCAAAGCATCGGCCACTATATTGGCCTTTCCCGGATGGTACAAAGTAGTAATATCATAGTCCTTTAGCAGCTCCAACCATCTCCGCTGCCTCAAATTGAGATCCTTCTGCTTGAACAAGTGCTGGAGGCTACGATGATTAGTAAACACCTCACAAGACACACCATAGAGATAAGGCCTCCAAATCTTCAATGCGTGAACAATGGCAGTTAACTCCAAATCATGAACAGGGTAATTTCTCATGGGGCTTCAACTGACGAGAAGCAAAAGTGATCACTCTACCCTCCTGTATTGACACACACCCAATACCAACTCGAGAAGAATCACAATACACCGTATAAGAAGCCGAAGCTTATGGCAAAACTAACACTGGAATTATGGTCAAGGCAATTTTAAGCTTCTGAAAGCTTGCCTCAGACATGTCCGACCACCTAAAAGGAGAACCCTTTTGAGTCAATTTGGTCAAGGGTGATGCTATAAATGAAAATCCCTGAATAAACCGACGGTAATAACCTGCCAAACCAAGAAAGGTGCGAATCTTTGTGGCTGAGGACGGCCTGGGCCAACTCTGAACCGCCTCTATCTTCTTCGGATCAACCTGAATACCCTCACTGGACACCACGTGCCCCAAGAAAGCCACTGAACTGAGCCAAAACTAACACTTGGATAACTTTGCATAAAACCTTTCCTCCCTCAACCGCTGCAATACAACTCTCAAATGCTTAGTGTGCTCCTCCTAACTACGCGTGTATACCAGAATATCATCAATGAAAACAATCACGAACGAGTTGAGAGAAGGCCGAAACACGTTGTTCATCAAATGCATGAACGTTGCTAGGGTATTGGTTATCCAAAATGACATCACAAGGAACTCATAATGACCATATTGGGTCCTAAAAGCTGTCTTAAGAATGTCCGAGTCCCTGATCTTTAACTGGTGATACCCTAAACGGAGATCAATCTTGGAGAACACTCTTGCTCCCTGAAGCTAGTCAAATAGATCATCAATACGAGGTAAAGGATACTTGTTCCTAATTGTGACATTGTTCAACTGCCTGTAATCAATGCATATCCTCATCGTGCCATCCTTCTTCTTCACAAATAGGACAGGCGCACCCCAATACGACACACTAGACCGAATAAACCCCTTATCAAGGAGTTCTTGAAGCTGCTCCTTCAACTCTACCGGTGCCATACGATACGGTGGAATATAAATGGGCTAAGTGTCCGGCACCAAATCAATACCAAAGTCAATATCTCTGTCCGGTAGCATGCTTGATAGGTTTGCAGGAAACATATTCGGAAAATCCCTCACTACCAGAACTGAATCAATGGTGGGAGTCTCAGCACTGAGACAATACCTGTGATCACGACATCTAAAGCAATAGCATCTAGTCTGGCTGGGAGTCCATAGAAATAGGCATGACTACCACTTGATCGACCTCCCCCTCTGGGGTGACCCCTAGCTAACTGTCTCCCACCCCTAGCAGACTGGGTAGGTGGTGAGGTAACTGGTGATGAAGTCGATGACTGACTCCTCTGTTGAGGTGCAATCCCACAACGACGAGGACATTGCCTCCACATGTGCCCCAACTATCCACACTCATAACAACCCTTTGGTGCTGGAGATGGGGACTGAAGGGAACCCCTAGCACCGAGATGACTAGTAGAAGAACCTGACATGGAAGAGCCCTGAACTGATGGAGCAAGGGACGAACTCTGGGCTAGAAGGGCAGTAAGTGATGAATGACCTTGAGGAGAACTGTGAGAACCATGGCCTGATGATGCCCCACGATGAACTGGGCGAGCTGACTGAGCATGTCTGAATGGACGACCTTTGCCGTGCTGAAACTGACCCCCCAAGAGAAGCACCACTGAATCCACCCTGTCCACGAGGCCTCTTGGCCTCCTTCTCAAACCCTTTCTTGACCACGAACCATCTCAATCTGTCGAGCAATGTTGACAACCTCATCAAAAGTGGCACCAGGCACTCTCTCTCTCTGGTCATAAGCAACCGAAGCTGAAATTCGAGGCCATCTACAAACCTCCCGATCCTCTCTCGGTCGGTGAGAACTATCACACCTCCTTTTACCTACACCCCCGAAAAGGGTATAAGGGAGTTTCTTCCAACTTAAAATGACAATCGAAACGGGATTATTTATTTATTAAATTCAGAGTCTCCACTTGGGATAATTATTGGTGTCCCAAGTCACTGATTCAAATTCCGAATCGAGGAAAAGATTGACTTTGTATTACAGTCTGCTAACACAGAAATTCGGGTAAGGAATTCTGTTAACCCGGGAAAAGGTATTAGGCATTTCCGAGTTCCGTGGTTTTAGCACGGTCGCTCAACTATCATTATTGGCCTATTATCCGATTTTAATGCATGTTTTAGCATATGGTACATTTTAACTTTGTAACCGTTTTTATTTAATTATTTTTAGGAAAGATTCAACGTCATCTAGAATACGTCTTGAACCACGTCACATAAATGCACCCGCGGTCCACGACACATTTTATCAAACGTTGTTGAGATTTGAATTTGGGTCACATAAATGCACACCCGAGTTTAAGGAAGTTAAGCATCGTAACTATGTCACGGAAACTGTACCCATAGTCACAATGGTTTATTAATCGCACGTGAAGCAAGGTAGTGATTTATGAGTTATTTTTGCTACGTTTGAAATAATTGTGAAGGTCATCGATTATGGAAAATGGAAGAAGTATATGATTTTAAAAAAAAAAAAAAATCACAACTCAACTGACCTTAAAATTGTTTTACAACTTAATAAATTACCAACAATCTATATTTTGAATTATTTTGATATTTATTAATTTATAAGAAATTGGCTAGCTAAATGCACTTATCGAGCTCGGGCTAACTGTAGCTCCTATTGAATTGAACGCGACAGATATAGACATCTATGGCCCATTAAGTATCAAATACCCATGACCATTAATCTTTTTGCCTTAATCCACATGAACACGTTAAACAACTTGGTCCGAGGTCATATTTTAAGCCTAATTGACATACCATCTTAATAATTCCTATGTCTAATCAAATGGAACAGAAACCCAATGTAAATTAATAAGCTAATACAGGAGAACAAATTATTTCACTAGTCACAGAAAAGAGACTAACAAATGAGAGTAGGAGATGGATTTAGCACATTCATAATCATCAAAACTTCACAATAAATATACAAGGAAAAACTTTAAAGAGCAGCAAAAATGGACCTTAATGTTGAATCTGAAATTTGAATTCTCGGACAACTTTGAAAGTCGTAAACGCACAAGATCGCCAACAGGACCTCGGCTGCCTCGACTCGACTCTTTTTATTTCGGCCAATTATTTGGTCCTCAATCACGAAAGGCATGAACTCGGATTGCTTCTCTGAATTGCAATTACAGAGGTTGATTTTATCGAAGAAAGCTGAGAGGGTAGAAGACTCACTTTAGGAGATTCAGGAAGTTGAAGGACGTCGTCCGGGGTGAAGCTACTGCCGCCGGCAGCTGAAATGGCAAAGGAACGTAATTGCCGGCTTCATAGATCAACTAAAGCTTGCTTTCAATTTGGATTTTACTTGTAATGTAAAATTTTGGAACACTGATAACGTTAAGATGTTACGACTTGTGAGGAAAAAAAATCAGACGAGGGGTTGTCGTCTTTTTCTCATCAAAAACAAAATGGCTCAAAATCTTTTTTTAGGTCTAGCCTTATTTTCGGTGTTAAATACTATTATATAGGGGTAGGGATTAGGTTAGGGATATGAGCCTAGGAATTATGGGCTTGAGAATTATGGGCTAAGGGTAATTGGGTTGGACCATGTCTTTTTGTGTCTCAATTTTGGGCTAAGGAGACTCCAAAAATTATTATTCAAAACCATAGCTAAATTCCTTTAATATAAGATAACTATACTACATGATCCAAAAATAAATTTAATTAATTAAATTAAACTATATTAAAACATGAAACTATTATATATATTTTTTTGTATTTTCAAGATTACATAAAGGTAAAAATAAGGTACTATTTTTGTATTATTTTTTTTTACTTTATGAAAAGTACATAAAATAAAATATTTTTTGTAATTTTTATTTTCTTGTAATAAAATAAAGTAAAAGAGTCAAAATTACTTAAAATATCTATATTATGCCTAAATTAAATATTTACGTGCTAAAATATGAAAAATCTTGGGGAGGGTTAAAAATCACATGTCTACAGCTGCCCCTCTTTGACTGGAAACACGAAGAGTTTTCAGTCAAAGAACGACTAGACAGGTTTTTGACCTGACCCTTATTTAGAGAGGTTAAAACTAAGAGAAGGGGAATGTGATCGAGCCCTGACATCTGAGCTGCCTACTGTGAGCACGTAATTTTTGCCCTACAAGAACTACTCCCACAAAATTTTAAAATAAAATAGTTGTGTGTTGCTTGTGATTTGTCTGTGCATGTTTATTCTATTTATACTACTGAAAAATACAAAAATATATGTGTTGCATTTGCATTTACAATTTAGGATTAATTAACCAGTGATTTGTTTTACGAAAATGAAAATCATAAAAAATAATTTACTTTGCATTTTTAGCATTTAATGTGGAATTGTGTGATTTTATTGTTAATTGGCATTTAATTATATGTGATAAATGTTATTAGAAGATAATTAGTATTTTTAATAAGTTAACTTGGTTTATAATTTTAGAAAATAATTTTGAAAGCAAAATGAATGAAAAGAACAAAAAACTAGGAAGGAAAATCGGATTGGCCTCAAATCCCTGGCCCAATGGTATGTCCCAAACCCGGTCCAGGCAGCTCCTCTCACAGGATGGTGAAACGACGTAGTATAGGGACCAAACTACGTCGTTTCAATGGCAAAAATCTCAGTCATTCAACCAAGCCACATCCAACGGTCACAAATCAATACCTGTATCCAAGAACCGAACCCGACCCGTTTACCCCGAACCAAACCCGCCTCAGTACTTAACCAAAACGACCCCGTTTGACCCCCTAACCTAATCTGGAACGTCGATCTTCACTGATCCAACGAACCACATTAATCACCCCATTTCAATATACCAAACCCCAAATCAGAGACCCTAACCCTTTCATTCCATCTATAAGCTTTAGAGACCAAACATACCCTCCGCCTCTTACCACCGTGCTCCGCCCACCGGAAATCGCCTCACGGCGGTTCCGGTGGTCCAAACGACCCCATCTTTTCACCACTGATTCCCCTCGACCTCCCCATTCCGAATCCCTAACTCTTATCCCTCGAATCCCAGCCGTGTGCTTCGAATATTAGATCGAAAATCAGGCCGGAACCCTATCTCGTCCAATGGCCTCCAATTTCACACACAGCTTCCCCAAGACTTCCTCGTTCCAGTCCCATACTCATTTCCCTTCGAATCAAGCCCAAGCGTTTCGAATATTCATTCGAAGGTCTAAACCCTAGCGCCGCCTCAAGATTCTCTGGTGGCGGCGCCACCTCCCAAGCCATCCCTAACTAACACCCAGTAACCTCTTTGACTCCCTCACCCCAAATCCCATACTCATTTCCCTTCGAAACTGGTCGAATTTCAAATCAGAGTTAAATCGTGAGTTTGACAAACCCTAAAAGAACCGAGCCAGAGGATCGATACAGTAGAAAACTGAGGTCGTAATCGACCTTAGTCGTGTGATCTCAGTCGAAAACACTCGATTAAGGTCCGTTTCGGCTTCAAACCTCAAGTCGAAGTTTCAATTGGAACGGATTGGATTTTAGCATGTGGTTTCTGAGGTATTTCTTCTCTTTTCCTTTTTCCTTTTTGATTGTTGTTTGTGTTTGCCTAATTTCATTACTGTGATTGTCAATTACTTCTTCCCCCTCTTCCGAACCTTTTTCCGGTCCAAATTTTCATCACTGTATTAATTAGATTTTCTAGTTAATTGGATTTGTCTGAAATCGCTCGAACCCCTGTCTGTTTGTTTTCCCTCTGGATTAGTTTCTTCTTTACATTGTTGAGTATATCGGTTTAGGCAAGTTCAGTGAGTGATTGTATAAAACTGTGATCGTTTGATATTACTGTTGGTTCAAATTGTCTTATTATGTTATGTTTGATTCTTTCCTCTCAGTTGCCAATCAGTTTTGTTGCATATGAATTTGTGATATTACAACATTTCATTCATTTTGCCTAAGTTTGATTTAGAATTGTGAATGCAGTCAGTTAATCCCATGTACATGTGCATCTTAGCAGCTTTGCATCAGTCTGTTATTTGATCTAATCTGAGTTCTAAGTTCGAACTGTTAGGTGAATTGAATTAAATTGGTTATAGCTGCTGTAGTTTGCTGATTAATTAGGAATCAGTTTAGTTATCTGATTAAGGATTGGTTATAGCTGATGAGGTAAAAGGGATTGGGTAGGACAGTAATTTCAGGGACTTTAGGAGGGTATTTTGGGATTTAAAAGGTTTGAAAATGGTTTGAGTTGAATGGTCTGACAGTAGGGTACTAAAGTACCATTAAACTAATGAATTATTTAGTAATAGTGGGGAACAAAACATAATAGCATGGGGAGACCTAATGGGGATTTAATTAAAGTATGCACTACCCATAACCATTGAATAAAATAAAGAAAAGACAAGGGTTAATGGGGGACAAAACAGACTCTAGTGGAGTTCTAGAGAATATCATGAGAAATAATGCTTGATTAATGGGTCTAAGTACTCCTTACAGCTGTAAAAGGAGCTGAGGTTTTGGTATAAAGGGGGTCTGGACAGAGTTAAAGAGGGGGACTGGAATTGAGAGGAAGAGGTTAGAGTAAAAAACACATAGAAAAAAAAATGATTAGTCCTCTTAGGTTCTGCATTTGGTTCTTCTTTAATTAGTGAAAACAACATTGAGAGAGAGTGGGGGGAGAGTTCGGGTGAGGAATCAGCTTTAAGAACTTAAACTCACATACAGAGTGAGGGAAGACAATCTGAAAAGAGAGAGTTAAAGGAGAGGAAGAGAGTTTAAGAGCTGGGGAGAGGGTAACAAGATACAGATACAACTACTGTTTCATGGCATTTTGAGTGAACTTTTTGTTTTCTTTTCAATTCTTGAAATACTTTGTCGAGTAGGTTGAGACTAGAAAATGGATTGCGCTTGATACTGTTGTGTGATTAGAGGGGTTTTGAGTTTGTTTGGGTATTTGCTGTGATTGTTGTTTCACACTTCATTCCTACTGTGTTCAAGTGTGTTCTGGGCTGAACTGGTTGTGTTCGTGGCTGTTCGAACTCCAAATCTGTTGTTATACCTGATGTTTGCTACTACTGACTGCTCCTTCTTCATTGTTGTAAATCCCAAGTACACATTCTCGAGATCGATTTGATGTAGCTTTTGAATTGGATTGCTGAAATAAAAGGCTCACCTATTCACCTCTTCAAATGCGCGCGTTTAAGTTATTGTACTAGAATAGATACTAGATGATTAGTAATTGTTTAGGTTTACTTCTGATTTGTGTTGTATAATTGGACTGACCGAACCATTAATTTGTAATGAACCGTACTGGAATGATGAATTATTAAGCGTAGGTATATTCATATTGAACCGTTAGCTGTGTATGTTTGTGTACTTAGAAATGCATATGAATTTTTTAGTTAAGTACTAATTAAAATTAATAGTTCCTATTAGTTTTAGTTAATTTCTTGTGTTTCATAAATCTGTCTAAAAAATGTTTCAAGCTGTGATTAAGTAGGGCTGTGCTGAACTGCTTAGAACTGATTTGAATTCCAGTAGGGTGAGGTCTCAGCATGACAATTAGTTGTTTGCCTTTTGAATATTCGGATTGCATAAGTGTCCTCTCGGACAATTTTGGGCATCAATTAGCAGAACATAAGCGTTAACCAGACAATTCAAAAATGGTTGTAGCATATTGATTAAATTCAATTTTGATTCTATCATCAATATTACATCTTGCTTCAATTCAACCTTTGATTTTGGGCTCAAAAGTGAGACCCAGACAGCTTTGGTTTAGCTGCACAACTAAACTTGAATAATGTCTCTTGGGCCTGGTTTCCGCAACAATAAAGCCCAAACTGTCCAATTCTTCATGTTTTGAACAAGTTGCTAAGCATGCTTCGACTTTACTTCGTAAGTTACTGGGCTTGAATTGATTTGAAAGTGAATCATAAGGATTTGGCCTTTTATCAATGTTAATCAATTAGGACTTTTTTTTATTAGAGACAAAAATAGAAAATCATAGTCACTTTAGGATTGCCTTTTAAATAATAAAATGAGACGAGCCTCGCCCAAAGAAAAATGTAACTTTGCGGGGCCCTCAATAAATGGTTAAAATAAAACATTTAGAATTCGAGACGGGCTATTTAGAGGATTTTATGGCCTTCCCCAAAAATAATAACGCGTTAGTCTCTTTAGGCACGTATTTTAACAACATTACCTCCCTAAACTCGGGTGCACATTTATATGACCCAAATCCAAATCTCAACGGAGTTGAGATGTGTCAACAACCACGGGTGTATTGATGTGACGTGGTTCGAGACGCGTTTTTAGACATTGCAATTCTCTATAATAAAAAGCAGTAAACAGTTAAAACTTGCACATAGGTTCAACATGTATTGAAATCAGATAAATAAGTCGAATATGATAGTTGAGCGACCGTGCTAGAACTACGGAACTCGGGAATGCCTAACACCTTCTCCCGAGTTAACAGAATTCCTTATCCGGATTTCTGGTTCGCGGACTGTAATACAGAGTCAATCCTTTCCTCGATTTGGGATTCAACCGGTGACTTGGGACACCATAAATCTCCCAAGTGGCGACTCTGAATCTTTAAATAAAATCCCGTTTCGATTGTCCTTTAATTGGAAAAACTCCCCCCTCTGCGCCCCTGCGGGCGCGGGTAAAAAGGAGGTGTGACAGCTCTGGCGACTCTGCTGGGGACACGAACCCAGAATCTCTGGTTCAGGGTTCAAGAATTCGAGCTTAAATAAATTGTTATATTTGGTTTTATGTGATTTTTTACATGTTTAGGCCTAATGTGCTAAATAATGCTTTTACCGCTTTGATATTATCTGAACTGTATATAAACTGTGCCGAAACTCTTCTCTTCTTACCTCCGGGGATGTGCTTACTGGTTGAGACTCCCTATTCTGTTAGTGTCATACCCTGAAATAAGAAAGAGGCCGGACAAGTTACAAAGCCGGACGATCTCGCGGGTCCCCGATACGTTGCCCCCTCCTCGACTCGAGTTGTCCGCTCGGGTACACAATCTATAACAAATACCTAGGCTTTGAACCTAGAATAACGTGACTTCATGCCGGATCCCTAGTAGGAACGATTATTTGCATCATGTTGCATTTGACTTAGGGAACTCAACACAGGGGTTGGGTCCGTCTAGGACTAGCAACCTGAAATGAAAAAGACCATCCTGATGCATCTTATTTGTTTTCCGCGCATTTATTTGCTTCAGACTTGCATGTTGACCGACTTTTGAATGTTTTGAGGAAAGAGAAATAGCAGTATGAGGGTTAAAGAGAGTTAATCGCCTGTTTTGAAAAAACCAATGTCCAAATAGTGTCGAAACTCTGCCGAATTTTTGAAAAAAAAAAAGAAAAGTAAAAAGTTTGGTCAATCCTCATCGGGTCCAACCTCCCTTTTACAAAAATGTCAAAATTTTTGTCATAAATAAGTCGGGTGACGCCATTCTTGCTTAAAATAAGCCGAATGTCCCCAAAAGGGCACCGGAAGGCTATTTTCGAAAGAACAGCCACCCTGAGTCATTTCTAAAATGGTTTGCGGGCATAGCCTTAAAATCTTCCTCCCGGAAACGCTGAAAGGCCGTGTTTTCAACCGGGGCTTTTATTTCAATTTGAAAAAAAAGAGTCAATAATAAATTGAGTAATGCCGTTTTTGGCAAAAATAGTCGAATGTTCCCGAAAGGGACACCGGAAGGCTGACTTTGCATAAATAGCCACTTTTAGGCATTTTTGGATTTTTGACCGGTTTACTCACCCAGCTTTAAAATCTTCGTTCCCGAAGTACTGAAAAGTCGTGTTCGGAACCGGATCTTCCTTTTAATCTGTGAAACAATAAAAATAGTCAATTTGTTGAGTCAAATGAATTTTATTTCTTAATCACCTTAATAAATGTGCAGGATGAGCACGATGCAAAATGAACCTTTTTCAATAATGACTAAAATCCCTTTCGAGTTGCGGCTATGGTGGGATGATTTAGGTGGTAAGGGGCAAGATGAGGTCAAGAAATATCTAAAAGGTCTTACGAGTTTATTGGAAATCCAAGCCTCGGGGGGATATCATAAGAGCTTTGGTCACCTGCTGGGACCCGACACACAATGTCTTCCACTTCCCCGATTTTGAACTCACCCCGACTTTGGAGGAAATAGCCGGGTACATCGGAAATGTTGAAGTTCCGATAAGGCAAAAATACCTGGTTTCTCCAAGAGCTGTCACCGCGCATCGGTTTTTAGATTCATTAAAGATACCCAGGACGGTCCATAACCCAGATTTGGCCGCAGGTTTTTGTAATCCGCGCTTCATATACGACAGATACGGTCATGTCGGAGGATTCAACAATCTGGGTAACAAGTTATGCAGCAAAAGTAACTGTCAGAAATGGGATGAGCATAGACGAGTGGCTTTTATGATAACCTTTTTGGGCCTTTTGTTGTTTCCAAGGAAAGACGGAAACATTGATTTGAAAATAGTCGGGGTCGTCAGTACCTTGCTCACCCAAGATGAAAGCACTTTTGCACCTATGATAGTATCTGATATCTTCCGAGCTCTCATAGCCTGCAAAGCCAGAGGGAACTTTTTCGATGGGTGTAACTTGTTGCTACAAATATGGATGACTGAGCATCTCTGCCACCGTTCCCAGCTCTTGAGTTATGGTTCCTCGAAGAAAACTTGCATAGAAGAGTTCTACACAAGAACCAAGGGGGTCAGTCTACCCGAGGGAGTTACAGCGTGGACATCATTCTTTCGGACCCTCACCGCTAGTCAAATACAGTGGACGCTAGGATGGCTGCCCGTTGATGAGGTCATATATATGCCGGCAGCTAGGACCCACTTTCTATTGATGGGGCTCAAGAGCATTCAACCCTACGTGCCATATCGGGTTTTGAGACAACTCGGGAGATGCCAAACAGTGCCACAGGAGGAAGATCTTAGTGCTCAAGTAATTGAGATTAGCCCTGACGGACAGTTTCCTGAAGCAAGAGTCCGTCAGATCTGGAGTGAATGCCAATATTTAAAAGCAGATACTTGCGTGCAGGATTGGGCCAAAGGCGAAGTGGCGCCAGGATACCTTGCTTGGTACAAGAGAGAACTTGAGCACAAAAGTCCGGCTAAAAGACCCCATCTCCAGATATTCGTCAAGGCGTCGCAAGAACAGTGGGATTGGTTGGCTAAAGAACACGAGTACAGGATGACAATAGGCAAGTTGGAGAAGCAAGTTATGGATTTGAAATTTGAGAAAGATTTTCATATTGTTGCAGATGAGGGAGAAAGGAGAAAACTAGCTCAGGAAAACGAGGTCCTCAGAACTCAAATCCAGGAAATGAAAATAGCTGCCAGAAGCCAGGAGAGAAGCCAGGCTGATAAAAGGCTCATAAACAGTCTAAAGAAGAAAGTCCTCGAGTATCAAGAAGACCTGGAAAAATCTAAAGCTGGTCTAGCGAGAATCCAGGTGAAATGGATAAAGAAGACAGAAGAGCAAGTGCGGTTCGTGCAACAAATGAAGAGGGACTACGAAGATCGGATCTTCAGACAAGCCCGAGATGCCAGAATAGATAAAAAGCGCTACTATGATTTGGTGGCCCAAATGAAGAAACGGATGAATGAGTTTCAGGATCAACTCTTTTACAACGCTCAAGTGCTGGAGACGCGGAATCAATAAATAGAGCGATTGCTTATGGAAAAGGACAAAATCAAGGGAAGATTCGACAATATCGGGCACTACATCACCATAAAGTGCCTAGCTTGTGAGGACATGTCACGTACCACATTTCTCGCTTCAATAATGATTTATGTCCACCAGATCATGGAAGATTTGAAAGATCTGCAAAGGGGCCTTACACCAAAAGCCCGTGGCGACGCCGAACGACGCCCCGCGGGCACCAAAATTCAAAACTTTGAGACATTCATAGTTGGAGTCTGTATTTTCCTTGTCTTCAGAGTCTATTATCCGTTGGAGTTTGTATTTCCCTTTTTGCATAAAGTCTGTAGTCTGTATCCAGCCTGTCAGTTTCCTTTCAAAAATGTTTTGCCTTGTAATAAAATGTTTTGCTAATGAAGATTGAAAAATCCAAAAATGGTGTCTCTATTTTCTGCACTCGGGCAGAACTATGCACGGTCTGATTCATGCGGGGACATGATACGTAGGCAATCTCTATAGGATTCGACCACCACTAAAAAAGAAAAAAAAAGGGAAAATGAAAAATAAATAAAGAAGGATAGAATAAAGGAAGCTTAAAAAGGGGCACAATTATGAGAGGCAGAATGACGCATGCAACCGAAGCAAATGCATGATAGAAATGGTTAATTGCCTAGGTGCATTGCATCCCAACGTGTAATTGCATATGTGTTAAACTCTAAAAACTAACAAGTTTGTTGATTTTCAGAGAATTCAAGCAGTTAGTTTATTTAGAGGATACTGGCACATTACCATTACCAAACCAGATCGAAGGGACCAATACCGGAAATCATGTCTAGCCCAGATGTCGACACTAGTGTTGAGGTAGAGGAGTTGGACGTCTATAAAATGAAAGAGGAGATGCTCAAGCTTAAGCAACAGATGGCCGAAATGTACTAGGCCTGGTCCAAAGGGCAATCACCGCCAGCTTACCTAGCCAACCCGGCTTTTACCCCACCATTAGCTCAGTCTCAGGATCATCCCGCCACCGATCCAGGTTTTCCCATATATCAACACTACCATGGCACTACTTCTTATACGCCACAAGCTCCACCACCAAAATCAATTCCATACCCTCCTCCGCCAATCACCCCTGTCTTTGTGGCATCCCCACCAACTGCACTCCATAAATCCCCGAGTGAACCTGTGTTCCAAGCTCAGGACAACCAGTATTATCCCCCGGAGCTCACCTTCAAAGCGCCCGAAACCTATCCACATGATCCACATTCTGACCTACCAGGGAAAGCAGAAAAACCGGCCAGAAGTCCTGAACAGGAGGAGATGTTCAGAAAAATGAAAAGCATAGAACAATCCTTCAGGGATATGAGAGGGTTAGGAGGTCAGGTGAGTGTAGCTTACAAAGATCTGTGTTTATTCCCAAATGTACAACTACCGGCAGGGTTCAAAATGCCCAAATTCGACTTGTACAACGGACACGGAGATCCGGTGGCTCATTTGAGAGGTTTTTGCAGTAAGATGAGGGGAGCCGGAGGAAAGGGTGAATTGCTAATGGCTTACTTCAGTCAGAGTTTGAGCAGAGCAGAATTGGAGTGGTACACTCGCCAAGACCACGGAAGATGGTACACATGGGATGATCTGGCACAAGCATTCGCTTGTCACTTTCAGTATAATCTTGAGATCATTCCAGACCGACTATCTTTGACTAAACTAGAGAAGAAGCACAGTGAAAGCTTTAGAGAATATGGTTTCCGGTGGAGGGAGCAAGCAACAAGGGTAGATCCCCCAATGAAAGAGAGCGAGATGGTTGATTACTTTTTGTAGGATTTGGAGACGACCTACTTTGGTCATCTGGTATCCGCAATTGGCAAATCGTTTAATGAGATTGTAAAAATGGGAGGCATGGTCGAGGAGGGGCTTAAGTCCAACAAAATCATGAGTTATTCAGCGATCAAGGCAACCACCCAGGCCATTCAAAGCGGCACTGGGGGTGTGCTCGGGAAAAAGGAGAAAGAAGATGTCACGACTATTGAGTCCGGAGCCTGGTTCGGATCTAGAGGCCCGTCACCCTACTATAGCCAATCACGACCCTACCACCAAAATTACCCCCACACTTCATATAGCCATCCACAGCACTACTACCCACAGCCAAATCCCCATTTTTCCGTCCATCAAGCACAAGCCTATACCCAAACCCCGGCACCCGCATAATGGCGTACGCCGGCTCCACAAAATCCATACCCAGCTCCACAAAACACATATCCACCCCCAAGGGCCTACAGAAATCCCCCTGGGACAGGTTTCCAACCAAACCAAGCCCTCAAGAATGAGAGGTCACAGAAGCAAAAAACTTTCACTCCACTGGGGGAATCATATACCAGTCTTTTCCACAGATTGAGGCAGTTGGGCATGATGAATCCAATTGAGCCTAAAATGCCAAATCCTCCCCCTAGAAATCTTGACCATTCGGTGAGTTGTGAGTACTGTTCAGGGGCCCCAGGGCATGATACAGAGAAATGTTGGAAGCTGAAAACAGCTGTGCAAGAGCTTATCGATACTCATCAGATCGAGGTTCAAGCCCCAGAAGCACCAAATATTAATCAGAATCCACTGTCAGCTCACCATGAGACACACATAATTGAGTTGATACACAAAGAGGGGGAGCCCAGGAAGCCCTCACAGACGGTAATGATGACCCGTTCCAGCGAAACCGGCTCAAAGGAAAAAGTAACCAGTGGGAAATCAGTGGTCCAGTTGAGAGGGGTAGATAATAAGCCAGTTGTGGTAGCCGAGAGAGGGTCGTCGAGCCTTGTTGCAGTGAAACCCAAGAAAGCTAAAGTGGTAGTGCCAGGGGTTGCAAGTAAACTTGTTGTGGTCGTGAAGGGTGCTCGCAAAGAGCCTGTTATTATAAAACCAGTAACTCAGCTTCCAGTGATCAACAGCAAGGCTGTTCTTTGGAATTATGAACGGGTGACGGTGATTTACAAAGGGAAAGAAGTCAAAGGAGAAGTGTGTGAAGCCCAAGGTCTAACTCATTCGGGAAGGTGTTTTTCTCCCGCAGAGTTAAGAAGGGCCAATCCAGTAGTGACAAAGAATCCAGTTACCGAGGAAGAGGCGGAAGAATTTTTAAAGAAAATGAAGGCACAAGATTACTCCATTATGGAGCAGTTGAGGAAGACCCCAGCACAGATCTCATTATTGTTGTTGTTGATCCATTCAGATGAGCATCGCCAGGTATTGATGAAAATTCTGAATGAAGCCCATGTTCCGGATAAGATCTCTATGAACCATCTGGAGAAATCGAGGTCAACAGGGTCACTTTTTTAGACGATGAGTTGCCCATGGAGGGTACAGAACATAATAGAGCCCTCTATTTGACCGTGAAGTGTGAGGAATCCGTAGTCACTCGAGTACTGATTGATAATGGGTCCAGTGCCAATTTCTGTCCTTTGACCACGTTGAACAAACTGAAGGTCGATGGTGACAGAATTCACAAGAATAGCACCTATGTTCGAGGGTTTGATGGAGGTGGTACAGACACAGTGGGTGACATCATACTTGAATTAACAATTGGTTCGGTCGAGTTCACCATGGAGTTTCAAGTGTTGGACGTGGCAGTGTCATATAATCTTCTGTTGGGGCGACCCTGGATCCACGTCGCCAAAGTAGTACCTTCTACATTACATCAGATGGTCAAATTCGAGTGGGATAGGCAAGAGATCGTAGTACATGGGGAAGACAATGCAAGCGCCGTAAGTGATGCCATCGTACCCTTCATAGAGACTGACGATGACAAGGGGCCCTAGGTTTACCAGGTCTTCGATACGGTTTCAGTGGACAAAGTTCCTGAGGGTGAAAGCATCCCCCTTCCCAAAATAGCAGCTGCAACTGTCATGGTAGCCTCAGAGATGTTGAAAAACAGGTTTGTGTCAGGCAAAGGTTTAGGGGCTGATCTTCAGGGTATTGTTCCACCGGTTTCTTTGCCCAAAAATCTGGATACCTTTGGGCTGGGGTTCAAGCCTACAGTGGCGGATGTGAGGCGGGCCCGCAAGTTGAAGAAAAGAGTCTGGGTCCTTCCTAAACCAATCCCGCGCCTGTTCAGATCTTTTGTCAGGCCGAGCATCAAAAAGCAATTGTTGTCCAAGGTTACAGGGCCATTGATTGGTGCAGATGGAGACTTAAATGAGGGCTTTGAAATATTGTTCACCGAAATCAACATGGTAAAAGTTGGGGAAGGGTCCAGCAAGGCGGATGTGCAGTTTGTGGGGCCAAAGGCAAAAATCAACAATTGGATGGCTACTCCTTCTCCCATTCGGAGGGAGTCTTGGTAGTTGGCTCTGATTTTCCTTCCTGTTTTCTGGACTATTCCAGGGTTGTAGTCCAGATTCCTTTTATTTTTGTTGTGTTCATCAAAGTGTGAAACCTTGTTATCCCAATAAAATAAAAAAGTTTCTTCTTCATTCCTTATTTATTTTAATTTTGTTTTCTTCTTTTCTTTTCTGTACAGTTCTCTTTATACTGGTCTTAATGACATGGCTTGCATAAGGAATTCCCAGCCCGGTCTTAAAAATCAATCTGATTCCGAAATGATAGTTCAAGAAGTAGATTGCGACTACGAATCAGAATATGATGATGAGGATGAAGCCTTCGAAGAAATTGGTAAGGAGTTAATTCACTTCGAAGAAAAACCCAAACCCAATTTGAATGACACAGAATCCGTCAATTTAGGGGACACAGATGACGTCCGAGAGACTAAAATAAGTGTCCACCTCGAGCCAAAAATTCGGGAGGAGTTAATCAAAGCACTCACTGAGTATAAAGATGTTTTTGAGTGGTCATATGACGATATGCCAGGTTTAAGCATTGATTTAGTGGTCCACAAATTGCTCATTGATCCAGCGTTCCCACTCGTCAAGCAAAAGTTGAGGAAATTCAAAACTGATATGAGTGTGAAGATTAAAGAAGAAGTTACCAAGCAGTTGGATGCAAAGGTTATTCGGGTCACTCGATATCCTGTCTGGTTGGCTAATGTTGTGCCTGTGCCGAAGAAGGATGGCAAGATTAGAGTATGCGTCAATTACCGCAATCTCAACAAAGTAAGTCTGAAGGAAAACTTCCCACTACCCAATATCCACATTTTGATCGACAATTGTGCCAAGCGCGAGATTGGATCTTTTGTGGATTGCTATGCCGGGTATCATCAGATTCTAATGGATGAAGAAGATGCAGAAAAAACGGCCTTCATCACGTTGTGGGAAACTTATTGCTACCAATTAATGCCATTTGGGTTGAAGAATGCTGGGGCAACTTATATGAGAGTGATGACTACTGTATTTCATGATATGATACACAAGGAGATTGAGGTATATGTAGATGATGTGATCATAAAATCAAAGCATCAGGCCGACCACGTCGAGGATTTGAGGAAATTCTTGCAAAGGCTTCGCAGGTACAACCTCAAGCTTAACCCCGCCAAGTGTGCATTTGGTGTCCCATCGGGAAAACTGTTGGGATTCATAGCCAGCCGGCGAGGCATTGAGTTGGACCCTTCAAAGATCAAAGCCATACAAGAGTTGCCACCTCCGAGGAACAAGACTGAAGTGATGAGTCTGTTAGGAAGGCTGAACTACATCAGCAGGTTTATTGCTCAGCTCACGACAACGTGTGATCCTATTTTCAAGTTGTTGAGGAAGGACGCTGCGATCAAGTGGACTGATGAGTGTCAAGAAGCGTTTGACAAGATAAAAGGTTACTTGACAAACCCACCTATGTTGGTTCCGCCAGAACCATGGAGACCTTTGATTGTTTACTTGACAGTCTTGGAAAATTCATTTGGTTGTGTACTGGGGCAGCATGACGTCACAGGAAAGAACAAGTCATCTATTATCTTAGCAAGAAGTTCACAGTTTATGAGGTTAAGTACACTCACCTGGAAAGGACATGTTGTGCCCTAACTTGGGTGGCACAAAAGTTGAAACATTATTTGTCATCCTACACTACTTACCTCATTTCACGCTTGGATCCATTGAAGTATATCTTTCAAAAGCCTATGCCGACAGGAAGACTTGCAAAATGGCAGATTTTGCTCACAGAGTTTGACATAATCTATGTGACTCGGACTGCGATGAAAGCCCAAGCATTGGTCGATCATTTGGCCGAGAACCCGGTCGATGAAGAATATGAGCCGCTGAGGACTTATTTTCCTGACGAAGAGGGGGTGCATATTGATGAACTAGAACAGGCCGATAAACCAAGCTGGAGACTTTTCTTTGATGGGGCTGCTAACATGAAAGGAGTCGGAATAGGAGTTGTGCTTATTTCTGAAACAGGGCATCACTATCTTGTTACGGCCCAGCTTCGTTTTTATTGTACCAACAATATGGTTGAGTACGAAGCATGCATTTTGGGTTTAAGGTTAGCTGCGGACATGGATGTCCAGGAAGTCTTGGTCTTGGGAGACTCGGACCTTCTGGTACATCAAATTCAAGGAGAATGGGAAACGCGAGATCTGAAGCTCATACCATACTGACAATGCTTGCATGATCTTTATAAACGCTTTAGATCAGTGGAGTTCAGGCATATTCCAAGGGTCCATAATGAGGTCGCCGATGCTTTGGCTCCCTAGCGTCAATGTTGCACCATCCGGACAAAGCCTATGTCGATCCTTTGCACATTCAAGTGCGAGATCAACATGCTTACTGCAACATGATTGAAGAGGAATTTGATGGCGAACCGTGGTTCCATGATATCAAGGAATACATCAGAATGGGGATATACCCAGTGCAAGCCACGGGGGATCAAAAGAGAACAATTCGACGGTTGGCAAGCGGATATTTCTTAAGTGGAGGAGTTTTGTATAAAAGAACACCAGACCTGGGATTGTTAAGGTGCATAGATGCTAGACAGGCTATGGCTGTCATGTCCGAAGTACATTTAGGAGTCTGCGGACCACATATGAGCGGATATGTGCTGGCGAAGAAAATTCTCCGAGCAGGTTATTATTGGCTCACCATGGAGCGAGATTGTATTAGTTTTGTGCGCAAATGTCATCAGTGCCAGATACACGGAGATTTGATTCATTCTCCGCCATCGGAATTACACACAATGTCAGCGCCATGGCCCTTCGTCGCTTGGGGCATGGATATCATTGGACCAATTGAGCCAGCAGCATCCAACGGGCATAGGTTCATTCTGATAGCCATTGATTATTTCACCAAATGGGTTGAGGCCAAAACTTTCAAGTCTGTGACCAAGAAAGCAGTGGTCGATTTTGTTCACTCTCATATCATCTATCGATTTGGAATCCCAAAGGTGATCATCACAGATAATGGTGCTAATCTCAACAGCAATTTGATAAAAGAGGTATGTCAACAATTTAAGATTACACACCGCAATTCTACCCCATATCGTCCCAAGGCGAATGGAGCAGTTGAGGCAGCCAACAAAAACATAAAGAAGATACTTCGGAGGTAGAAGGTTCGAGGCAATGGCATGAAAAATTACCATTTGCGTTGTTGGGTTATCGCACCACTGTCCGTACTTCAGTAGGTGCAACTCCTTATTTATTGGTATATGGAACTGAAGCCGTGATACCTGCGGAAGTTGAAATCTCGTCCGTTCGGATTGTCGTTGAAGCTGAGATTGATGACGATGAGTGGGTCAAAACTCGTCTGGAGCAGTTGAACTTGATTGATGAAAAACGATTGCCAGTTGTGTGTCATGGCCAGTTATATCAAAAGAGAATGGCAAGAGCATACAATAAAAAGGTGCATCCCCGGAAGTTTGAAGTGGGCCAGCAAGTGCTGAAACCCATCCTTCCACATCAAGTTGAGGCAAAAGGCAAGTTCGCCCCGAATTGGCAAGGGCCATTCATTGTAACCAGAGTGTTGTCCAATGGTACTTTATGTTTAACAGATATCGAAGGAAAATGCATCGACATGGCTATCAACTCTGACGCAGTTAAGAGATATTATGTATGATTTTTTTTAATTGTAATTGTTGTTTGTTTGCATTTGGCATGATATCGGAGAATGAAATGACGGAGGCAATTTGTTCTTCCATCCAAATACTTAAACTTTTGCTTCCCCTTTTGAGCCTTACTTATTCTTTCATACCCCTCTTTTGGAATCAGTCATGAAAATGAAAAGGGAGAAAAGAAAAATAATGATAATAAATACAAAAGAAAAGTCACAAGAAAAACAAAGGAATTGGGAACTACATTTGACCTGATTCCTCAAAAAGGACACATAGGCACCTCACGGCTCGGTCATAGTGTAATAAGAATCAAAAATCCCCCAAACAAGAAAAACTGGGGCAGAAGTTGTGTTTATAATTTTGGGGAAGGAAAGTTGATTCCAAGAGTTGTAATGTTTTACCCATCAAAATTATTTTAAATTTTTTAGCCATACAATAGAAACCCATATTGATGTCCAAAAGACCTCCCGATCAGTATCCGAGAAGTGCCAAGTCGGGCAAATGGAAGTCTGGAGTAACACTCTGGCCCCCAGCAGAAAAGAAACGAAATGAGAGAATCCCCAGCAGAAAGGAAATGAAATGAGAGAATCTTATCAGTAACACCCCAATCCCCAGCTGAAAAGAGATAAAATGAGAGAGTCTTATTGGTGAAAACCTTCACAGGCACCATAAGGCGATGGAAGTTGAGAGAAATAAAATGAGAGAGTCTTATCGGTGAAAACCTTCACAGGCACCATAGGGCGACGGGAGTTGAGAGAAAGGAGAGAGTCTTATTAGTGAAAACCCCTCGAAGGGCACTATAAGGCGACAAGGAATTGAAAGTGGACAAACGAGGTAAGGTTGACAGAAATGATCCGTCGAAGCATCAAGCAGAACACAGATGTTGATTCGGCAAAAGAGTTGGGTTGCGGGACCTTTTGAAATGCAAAGTAAGGCCATCAGAAAGATTGATTGATGTAAATAGACTGGGTTAATTAATCCAAAAATGCACGACATGATCATTGAGATTAGTTATACCATTCAGATGTGTCCTTTTCCTTTTTCTCTTCAAACATTGTTCAGAAAGAATTTTCTTTTCGTTTTTGGAAGTCATCATCTTTCATTTCTTTTGGTTAAATTTTTTTTTTATATAGTAGTTTGTCTTTAAGAAGGATTTTCAAAGCCAACTACCAGTCGCCAACATGGGGCAAGGTAAATGGGGATAAGACAGGCCGAAGATAATATGATGGGACAAGAAAGACGTCACTATAAGACCAAATGACGGATTGCTCTAAGATGTCGAGGAAAGTATGGAGTAAAAGTGGAAAACAACGGTTGAGAAGTTGGCAAATAACAGAAGCATCAAGAAGGTCGAAAGTTATCGGCCAAGTTTCAAGCTGGTCGAACAACGTAGAGCATGGAAAAAGGAAAAAAGGAAAACCATCCCCAGCAGGAACGTCCCCCAAATTTTAAACTAACAAATTTTCTTTGATTTGAAGCAGGGACAGGAAATGTTATTGATGATGGAAAGACATGCCACGAGAAAGATTGTCAAACTGGGGCAGAAAATTTTCTTTCATTTCGAAAATTTTGTGGAAGTCTAACACAAGTTTGTTGAAAGCGGTATCCCCAGCAGTTTTCGGGAGAAAGCAAAACAAGTTTTAAAGAAAGCAATTTCGGGAGGAAGATAACACAAGTCTTAAGGGAAGTATTTTCAGAGGAAGGAAAACACCAGCTTTAAGGGAAGTAGTCTCTGAAGGAGGAGAATAACATATTTTTGAATGAAACACCGGAGTTATCCCCAGCAGTTTTCAGAGGAATGAAGCACCAGTTTTGAAGGAAGCAGTTCTGAAAGAAGATTATTCAAGTTAGAAGGAAAATGGTTCAGGTGGCAGGAAGGAACAACGGCAATAGAACGTATCTTTAAGTTGTAGTTGAAGTCAGGAGCCCGCCTGAAGAATGGAGGTGTTATATTTCCAATTATAGTAGAAGTCAGGAGACCCGCCTGGAGAATGGAGGTTGTTATATTTTAAGAAGTTGTTGAAGTTAGGAGCCCGCCTGGAGAATGGAGGTATTATATGTTAAGTCATAATAGAAGTCAGGAGCCCGCCTGGAGAATGGAGGTGTTATATCTTTAAGTTGTAGTTGAAGTCAGGAGCCCGCCTGGAGAATGGAGGTGTTATATCTTTAAGTCATAATTGAAGTCAGGAGCCCGCCTGGAGAATGGAGGTATTATATCTTTAAGTTGTAGTTGAAGTCAGGAGCCCGCCTGGAGAATGGAGGTGTTATATTTTAAGAAGTTGTTAAAGTCAGGAGCCCGCCTAGAGAATGGAGGTGTTATATCTTTAAGTCATAATTGAAGTCAGGAGCCCGCCTGGAGAATGGAGGTATTATATTTTAAGTCATAATAGAAGTCAGGAGCCCGCCTGGAGAATGGAGGTGTTATATCTTTAAGTTGTAGTTGAAGTCAGGAGCCCGCCTGGAGAATGGAGGTGTTATATTTTAAGAAGTTGTTAAAGTCAGGAGCCCGCCTGGAGAATGGAGGTGTTATATCTTTAAGTTGTAGTTGAAGTCAGGAGCCCGCCTGAAGAATGGATGTGTTATATTTTAAGAAGTTGTTAAAGTCAGGAACCCGCCTGGAGAATGGAGGTGTTATATTTTAAGAAGTTGTTGAAGTCAGGAGCCCGCTTGGAGAATGGAGGTATTATCTTGTGAAGTCATAGAAGAAGTCAGGAGCCCGCCCGGAGAGTGGAGGGTTGCAACAAAAATCCCCAGCATAAATTAAAGTCCAGAAGTCGGAAGGAAGGCAACACTAGTCAGAAAAAGGCAGTTTAAGCTTTGAAGGAAAAATAATTCGAAGCTCACAAGAAGGAAATAAGAAATTCAAATTCGGCAATCAAGAGAGAATACGATTCAAGTCAGAAGCAAAGAAACATCAGAGGAAACACAAGACAACAAGACAGCAAGGCAACAAGGCAACAACAGTCACATGACCAAGTTTGAGAATAAATCTTTGTAATTCATAAACCATAGCTTAGTATAACTTCTTTATTTTTATCAAGGTGTAACAAGGAGGTCAGTAAGTAGCGGCAGCAGCAGCAGCAACAGCAGTAACAGCAAATTCACAGCTCCAGGATAGTCCCAGCTACCAAAACGTCCCGAACTATATTGACCTGATTCCCTTTTAGCCAGGGATATGTAGGAAACCTTCGAAGCAGAGGTTCGGTCAAATCTTTAAAAAAAATGCTTCGCACGGAGTAGCCGAACGGGCAAAAATCGCTCGTATCCGCTCACTTTATCTTTGCACGAAAACTCTTCATGTTTCCGGACAAAGAGGGGTAGCTGTGAGCACGTGATTTTTGCCCTACAAGAACTACTCCCACAAAATTTCAAAATAAAATAGTTGTGTGTTGCTTGTGATTTGTCTGTGCATGTTTATTCTATTTATACTACTGAAAAATACAAAAATATATGTGTTGCATTTGCATTTACAATTTAGGATTAATTAACCAATAATTTGTTTTACGAAAATGAAAATCATAAAAAATAATGTACTTTGCATTTTTAGCATTTAATGTGGAATTGTGTGATTTTATTGTTAATTGGCATTTAATTATATGTGATAAATGTTATTAGAAGATAATTAGTATTTTTAATAAGTTAACTTGGTTTATAATTTTAGAAAATAATTTAGAAAGCAAAATGAATGAAAAGAACAAAAAACTAGGAAGGAAAATCGGATTAGGCTCAAATCCCTGGCCTAATGGCATGTCCCAAACCCGGTCCAGGCAGCTCCTCTCACAGGATAGTGAAACGACGTAGTATAGGGACCAAACTACGTCGTTTCAATGGCAAAAATCTCAGTCATTCAACCAAGCCACATCCAACGGTCACAGATCAATACTCGTATCCAAGAACCGAACCCGACCCGTTTACCCCGAACCAAACCCGCCTCAGTACTTAACCAAAATGACCACGTTTGACCCCCTAACCTAATCTGGAACGTCGATCTTCACTGATCCAACGGATCACATTAATCACCCCATTTCAATATACCAAACCGCAAATCAGAGACCCTAACCCTTTCATTCCATCTCTAAGTTTTAGAGACCAAACAGACCCTCCGCCTCTTACCACCGTGCTCCGCCCAGCGGAAATCGCCTTACGGCGGTTTCGGTGGTCCAAACGACCCCATCTTTTCACCACTGATTCCCCTCGACCTCCCCATTCCGAATCCCTAACTCTTATCCCTCGAATCCCAACCGTGTGCTTCGAATATTAGATCGAAAATCAGGCCGGAACCCTATCTCGTCCAATGGCCTCCAATTTCACACCACAGCTTCCCCAAGACTTCCTCGTTCCAGTCCCATACTCATTTCCCTTCGAATCAAGCCCAAGCGTTTCGAATATTCATTCGAAGGTCCAAACCCTAGCGCCGTCACAAGATTCTCTGGTGGCGGCGCCACCTCCCAAGCCATCCCTAACTAACACCCAATAACCTCCTTGACTCCCTCACCCCAAATCCCATACTCATTTCCCTTCGAAACTGGTCGAATTTCAAATCAGAGTTAAATCGTGAGTTTGACAAACCCTAAAAGAATCGAGCCAGAGGATCGATACAGTAGAAAACTGAGGTCGTAATCGACCTTAGTCGTGTGATCTTAGTCGAGAACACTCGATTAAGGTCCGTTTCAGCTTCAAACCTCAAGTCGAAGTTTCGATTGGAACGGATTGGATTTTAGCATGTGGTTTCTGAGGTATTTCTCCTCTTTTCCTTTTTCCTTTTTGATTGTTGTTTGTGTTTGCCTAATTTCATTGTTGTGATTGTCAATTACTTCTTCCCCCTATTTCGAACCTTTTTCCGGTCCAAATTTTCATCACTGTATTAATTGGATTTGTCTGAAATCGCTCGAACCCCTGTCTGTTTGTTATCCCTGTGGATTAGTTTCTTCTTTACATTGTTGAGTATCTCGCTTTAGGCAAGTTCAGTGAGTGATTGTATAAAACTGTGATCGTTTGATATTACTGTTGGTTCAAATTGTCTTATTATGTTATGTTTGATTCTTTCCTCTCCGTTGCCAATCAGTTTTGTTGCATATGAATTTGTGATATTACAATATTTCATTCATTTTGCCTAAGTTTGATTTAGAATTGTGAATGCAGTCAGTTAATCCCATGTACATGTGCATCTTAGCAGCTTTGCATCAGTTTGCTATTTGATCTAATCTGAGTTCTAAGTTCGAACTGTTAGGTGAATTGAATTAAATTGGTTATAGCTGTTGTAGTTTGCTGATTAATTAGGAATCAGTTTAGTTATCTGATTAAGGATTGGTTATAGCTGATGAGGTAAAAGGGATTGGGTAGGACAGTAATTTCAGGGACTTTAGGAGGGTATTTTGGGATTTAAAATGTTTGAAAATGGTTTAAGTTGAATGGTCTGACAGTAAGGTACTAAAGTACTATTAAACTAATGAATTATTTAGTAATAGTAGGGAACAAAACATAATAGCATGGGAAGACCTAATGGGGATTTAATTAAAGTATGCACTACCCATAACCATTGAATAAAATAAAGAAAAGACAAGGGTTAATGGGGGACAAAACAGACTTTAGTGGAGTTCTAGAGAATATCATGAGAAATAATGCTTGATTAATGGGTCTAAGTACTCCTTAGAGCTGTAAAAGGAGCTGAGGTTTTGGTACGTTTAAGTTGTTGTACTAGAATAGATACTAGATGATTAGTAATTGTTTAGGTTTACTTCTGATTTGTGTTGTATAATTGGACTGACCGAACCATTAATTTGTAATGAACCGTACTGGAATGATGAATTATTAAGCGTAGGTATATTCATATTGAACCGTTAGCTGTGTATGTTTGTGTACTTAGAAATGCATATGAGTTTTTTAGTTAAGTACTAATTAAAATGAATAGTTCCTATTAGTTTTAGTTAATTTCTTGTGTTTCATAAATCTGTCTAAAAAAATATTTCAAGCTGTGATTAAGTAGGGCTGTGCTGAACTGCTTAGAACTGATTTGAATTCCAGTAGGGTGAGGTCTCAGCATGACAATTAGTTGTTTGCCTTTTGAATATTCGGATTGCATAAGTGTCCTCTCGGACAATTTTGGGCATCAATTAGCAGAACATAAGCGTTAACCAGACAATTCAAAAATGGTTGTAGCACATTGATTAAATTCAATTTTGATTCTATCATCAATATTACATCTTGCTTCAATTCAACCTTTGATTCTGGGCTCAAAAGTGAGACCCAAACAGCTTTGGTTCAGCTGCACAACTAAACTTGAATAATGTCTCTTGGGCCTGGTTTCCGCAACAACAAAGCCCAAACTGTCCAATTCTTCATGTTTTGAACAACTTGCTAAGCATGCTTCGACTTTACTTCGTAAGTTACTGGGCTTGAATTGATTTGAAAGTGAATCATAAGGATTTGGCCTTTTATCAATGTTAATCAATTAGGACTTTTTTTTATTAGAGACAAAAATAGAAAATCATCTTCACTTTAGGATTGCCTTTTAAATAATAAAATGAGACGAGCCTCGCCCAAATAAAAATGTAACTTTGTGGGGGCCTCAATAAATGGTTAAAATAAAACATTTAGAATTCGGACGGGCTATTTAGTGAATTTTACGGCCTTCCCCAAAAATAATAACGCGTTAGTCTCTTTAGGTGCGTATTTTAATAACATTACCTCCCTAAACTCGGGTGCACATTTATATGACCCAAATTCAAATCTCACCGGAGTCGAGATGTGTCAACAACCACGGGTGTATTGATGTGACGTAGTTCGAGATGCGTTTTTACGACGTTACAATTCTCTATAATAAAAAGCGGTAAACAGTTAAAACTTGCACATAGGTTCAACATGTATTGAAATCAGATAAATAAGCCGAATATGATAGTTGAGCGACCGTGCTAGAACCACGGAACTCGGGAATGCCTAACACCTTCTCCCGGGTTAACATAATTCCTTATCCGGATTTCTGGTTCGCGGACTGTAATACAGAGTCAATCCTTTCCTCGATTCGGGATTCAACCGGTGGCTTGGTACACCATAAATCTCCCAAGTGGCGACTCTGAATCTTTAAATAAAATCTCGTTTCGATTGTCCTTTAATTGGAAAAACTCCCCCCTCTGCGCCCCTGCGGGCGCAGGTAAAAAGGAGGTGTGACACCTACATATCCTTGGCTACAAAGGAATCAGGACACGTGTAGTTCAGAAGTGAGTGGGATGATGGAGTATGCAGAGGTGGAGAGCCGGTCGAGGTGCCGTTCTGCGGAGGTTCCGATCCGCGGTCCTGTTATTACATTAAAAATCAAAACATGATAAAGACTAGCTAAGTCTATCAACTACGAGTTACAAGATTCTTATCTATAAGTCTTCTGAAGCTTGATCTTGAGTCTTGAGTGGTTCTTCATTCAGACTTTAAATTTGAACCTTGACGCTTGCTAGTTGCAGTTGCTAGTTCATCCTTCTTCAGCTTTTCGGATCAAGACCAGGCATGCAGTGCTTGTGACCTCGGCCATGTCTTGAGCAGCCCACATCTTTCATCATCTTCTGCATTTGGATTAACTTCTTGCCTTTCTTTTTTCTGGATTGTGACTAACTTCCGTTGATCATCTCGGACTGTTGACTCGCATTCTTGTCGCGAGCTTCTTTTGTTTCTGACTTGAGTTGCATTCTGAAGTGAATTCCCTTATTCTCCAAGTATGCTCCGATTGCTAACATTTGAATTGCTGCTTTGTTCTTCAGGTGGGCTCTTGATTACCAACACTTGAATTGCTGTCCCTGATTACCAACACTTGAATTGCTGCTTTGTTCTTTAGGTGGGCTCCTGATTATCAACACTTGAATTGCTTTGTTCTCCAGGTGGGCTCCTGATTACCAACACTTGAATTGTTTGTTTCGGAACTTCTTCCCTTGAAACTTGAACTATCTTCCCTTGAAACTTGAACTGTCTTCCCTTGTTCTCCAGGTGGGTGTCTGATTGTTGTACTTGAACTGTTTTCCTTCTAAACTGTTTTTCCTTGAAACTTGAATTGTCTTCCCTTGAAACTTGAACTGTCTTCCCTTGTTCTCCAGATGGGCACCTGATTGCTAAAACTTTATATGTTCCCTTATTTTCCATGTGGGTGCTTGCAATCAAAACCAACAAAACAAACGAAATCTTCTGCCCCAGTTTGCACTAGGAAGAATTGTGAGTTGTTAGCAATATTGTAAACCACTTATATTATTGATGCAATGATGAGAGTAAACTAAAGACTAGACTAGGATGTGCGTCTCCTAAAAGTGATTGAGCTTGCAGAAAACTGTAAACTAAGCTTGACTAAAGTAAAGACTAACCCTATTCTCCAGGCAGGGCCCCTGATTTCAAGAAAACTAAACATTTATTACTTAAGAAAACTAAAAATTGACCCCTTTTTTCAAATCCAGACTTCCTTTTTTTCAAATTATCCTAGGAGAAAATTCGTCAGACTAGGTTTCCTATCTTATGAGAAAGATTCATCAGACTAAAACGTTTATCCTAGGAGAAAATTCAGCAGACTAGGTCCTTTTTTCTCTCTCTTTTTTCTTTTGTTTTTGGTATCTTAGGAGAAAGATTCATCCAACTAAGACGTTTATCCTAGGAGAAGATTCATCAGACTAGGTTTTCTATCTTAGAAGAAAAATTTATCAGACTAAGATTTTGATCCTAGGAGAAAGTTCATCAGACTAGGTCCTCTTTTTGTTATCTTAGGAGAAAGATTCATCAGACTAAGATTTCTATCCTAGGAGAAAGTTTATCAGACTAGGTCCTCCTTTTGTTATCTTAGGAGAAAGATTCATCAGACTAATATTTTTATCCTAGGAGAAAGTTCATCAGGCTAGGTTTTCTATCTTAGGAGAAAAATTCATCAGACTAAGATTTTGATCCTAGGAGAAAGTTCATCAGACTAGGTCTTCTATTTTTAAGAGAAAAATTCATCATACTAAGATTTTGATCCTAGGAGAAAGTTCATCAGACTAGGTCTTCTATCTTAGGAGAAAAATTCATCAGACTAAGATTTTATTGGGAGAAGATCCATCAGACTAGGACTTTTTATCCTAGGAGGAAAAAATGTGAAGATTAATGGCAAGATTTTATGCACAATAGCAAGACAAATAAAGGCAAAGATTTGAGAAACTTCCTTTTATCGGCCTGATCTATCAAACTAATCCAATCTTTTCAAACTAATCCAATCTTTTCTTTTACCGTTCTTATGACCTTTGAAGTAGGGCTTGTTCGTGCCAATTATTTGCATCAGCTTCATGACTCACTTTCGACTAGTGGTGCCCCGAGGGATTTTCACCAACAAGTCTCTCTCATTTATTCATCTCTGTTTACCGTCGCCTTACAGTGCCCGTGAGGGTTTTCACTAGTAAGACTCTCTCATTTTTTTCTATTTCTTTTGCTTTCTTGTGTGAACAACTTGACAATGTTCTATGTCGCGTGACAACCGTTGCTCATTGCATGCTTCTCTTGGCATTCTTGAAGGCATATCGGAAGGTTGGATAGGGTTGGGCAGAAGGGTTGGTATGAAGGCTCAATGTAGACTCAAAATAAAGGGGGGGGGGGGGGGTATACTTACAACTCTTGGAATCGACTCTTTCAAAAGTAAAATAAAATCTTTGCCCCAGTTTCAGATACAGGAGATTTTTTTTTTGGACTTTTTTTTCTCTTTTCTGAATTCTTATTTGGTTGGACCGAACCTTGAGGCTGCCTATGTATCCTTTTTTAAAGGAATCAGGTCTAACGTAGTTCAAACATCTGACCTAACTAATTTTTTTCATTTTTCTTTCTGTTGTTTCTTTTCTTTTTTTTTCTTTTTTTTTGTTTTCAAAACAAGTTGCCCCAACTTCTACTTTTTTTAAGGGCATGGACCTTTGACAAATCTTTTCTCCTTTTTTTCACTTGAACTTTCTAAGAATTGCCCCAGTTTGTACTCTGGGACATGGATTTTTTTCTTTTTTTTCATGTTTTTTTTTACTTTTGACTCTAAACTTGATTCCAAAAGAGGGTGGTCAAAGAAAATAACACAGGTTCAAAAGGGGTAACAAAGGGTATAAAGTATTTGGATAGCAGAAAAAGGGCCTCCCAGCCTCGATAACGCCAATTATAGTATTTTTTTTGCGATCATATCATTGATGAACATGCCTGACTTCTTGGGCCTTTTTCAATGTAAAGCTGTATGAGCAATACTTTCCTCGTTGTGAATGACCCTTGTCAATTTGGGTGACTTTTCTTGTATTTTGTCTTGATGTAGAAGATGCATTTTGTCACTAACTGATCCATTTCAAGTTATCTGGAATACACCTTCTATTGAAAACACTTTCTATCTCTTAGTGCTAAACAGACTTCAGCCAATCCGATTATCCTTAAGCTTGATCTTCTCAAATGATTCAAAAGGTAGAGATCCTTAACTTCCATGAGCATGACTGCTTTGGTTCCATATAAACTTGGATCATGCTTATTTTCCAAATGTTTCATGTCTTTATTCATCTTCCAAAAATGTCTCTTTCTCACTTATCCAATTCAAGACTACGTCAGTTTTCTAAGATCTGGCCAAAAATTCCGCATGCATGTCATGTTACTAGTACTAGCGTGAAAGGAATTATGCACAAAATGGATACAAAATGACTGGTTATTTTTTATTGAATGAAGGATAGCAGGGTCCGATAACACAGAAGAAGAAGGAAAGAAGACAAAATAAGCTATCATGGCTAAAGGAGGAGTGACTTTCCAGTTTCTAAGCGACATCTTAGCCACACATTCGCACATCAACATTACCACGATATTTTGACCATTTTATTGGATTCAATACTCAAATTTTGACAATCATCCCGAGCAGCCCATATCCTATTGCTCAAATCTAGTAAAGTCAGCCCCACATTTGCCTCCATTTTTTATTTTTCACCGCCAACTTGACTACTTGCTTTTTCGTGACCTTGGATCAACAACAATGGTGCTTGTTCCATCGGTTGAGAAGATGCTTTTATTTCCGAGAGATCTTGGATGGTTTTTGTGACTAGCCATTGCAACCAACAAACTGACCACCTTTGATTAGCTTTTATTTTAAAACAACAAACATGTTAGAATAAACACTCTCTTTCTTTCTTTCTATCTTTCTTTTTTCTCTTTCTCTTCTTTTTTTTTGTTTGTTTTTTTTCTCTTTTTTTTTTTGTTTTTTAACCATTCGATCGAACCTGATATGGGTTGCCTACGTATCATGTGAAAACATAAATCAGATCTTGCGTAGTTCGGGAAGATTAGGAATAAAGAAAATAAACTAACTTTTTTTTGGATTTTGAATTTTTTATTTTATTTTTTCGAAAGAAAGACTTATAAAGAAGAAAGAGAATATTTTTGAATTTTTGATTTTTCTTCAGCATTTTAGCAAAGAAATACTTCTAAAGAAGAAAGATTATTTTTCTCTTTTTTTTTTGACTTTTTTTTTTTAATTTTTTTTTTTGGAATTTCGATAGAAAAACTTCTAAAGAAGAAAGAACAATATTTTTGCATTTATGGATTTTTATTCTGAAATTAGGAAGAAGTACTTCTAAAAAAAAGAAAGTATTTTTGAATCTTGAATTTTCTTTTCAATTTTCGAAAGAAGAATGAAAATATTTTTGTATTTTTTGAAGAAATTAAAAGAAAATATTTTTGTATATTTTTTTTAAAAAAAACAATTAGGGTCTAAAAGAAAGGCTTTCTAAAGAAGCAAGTAATGGAAAATATTTTTGGATTTTTTGAAAATTGGGGTCTCAAAAAAAAGAACTTTTCTAGAGAGGAAGTAAAGGAAAATATTTTTGGATTTTTTGAAAATTATGGGCCGAAACCGATGACGTTTGCCTACGTATCTCACATCCGGTGAGAATCAAACCCGCGTAGTTCGCCCAGTTTTGACATGAAAAGGAAAAAAGGAAAAAAACAAAAAAAAAATCATTTTGGACCAATTCTTCTCTTTTCAACCGACTTTTTTTTTTCAAGGAATCCTTCTTCTTCTCTTTTTTTTCAAAAATTCAGCGGTGTTTCGAGACATTTTGGGCATCAGTTTTGGGAAACGGGTGAAATCCTCTTTCATATCTCAACTCGGTTTTTCTTTTGGTTTTCCTCGCTCAATCTAGAAGCCGATCAACATGCAATCCGAAACAAATTAAATGCACAGGTAGCACATAAAATGCATCAGATTGGTCTTTTCTTTTCGGGTACACCTGTCCTAGACGGACCCAACACCTGTGTTGAGTCCCCAAAGTCAAATGCACATGATGCAAACAAGCGTTCCTACTACGGATCCGGCATGAGGCTGAGTTATTCTAAGTTTAAAACCTGGGTGTATTGTTCTAGACCTGGCTTACACGAGCGGACAACTCGAGCCGAGGGAGGGCAGCATACCGGTAATCAAAAGATCATTCGGCTTTGCAACTTGTCCGAACCTCGTTCTAAATTGGGATATGACACTTACAGAAAAAAGACACGCCAGCGTGTACTCCTCAGAAGATAGAAGAGAGGGGTTTCGTAGCAGTTTATATACAGTTCAGATAATATCAAAGCGGTAAAAAGCAACATTTAACACATTAGGCCCAAACATGTAAATAAAATCAAACAATAAATAAAGCCAAATATAACAATTATTCTAAGCTCAAATTCTTGAACCCTGAACCAGAGATTCTAGGTTCGATTTCCCAACAGAGTCGCCAGACCTGTCACACCTCCTTTTTACCTACACCCCCGGAAAGGGTATAATGGAGTTTCTTCCAACTTAAAGTGACAATCGAAAATGGATTATACATTTATGAAATTCAGAGTCGCCACTTGGGATAATTATTGGTGTCCCAAGTCACCAGTTCAAATCCCGAATCGAGGAAAAGATTGACTCTGTATTATAGTCCGCGAACACAGAAATTCGGGTAAGGAATTCTGTTAACCCGGGAGAAGGTATTAGGCATTCCCGAGTTCCGTGGTTTTAGCACGATCGCTCAACTATCATAATTGGCCTATTATCCGATTTTAATGCATGTTTTAGCATATGGTACATTTTAATTTTGTAACCGCTTTTATTTAATTATTTTTAGGAAAGATTCGACGTCATCTAGAATACGTCTTGAACCACGTCACATAAATGCACCCGCGGTCCACGACACATTTTATCAAACGTTGTTGAGATTTGGATTTTGGTCACATAAATGCACACCCAAATTTAAGGAAATTAAGCATCGTAACTATGTCACGGAAAATGTACCCATAGTCACAATGGTTTATTAATCGCGCGTGAAGCAAGCTAGTGATTTATGAGTTATTTTTGCTACGTTTGAAATAATTGTAAAGGTCATCGATTATGGACAAAGGAAGAAGTATATGATTTTTTAAAAAAAATCACAACTCAACTGACCTTAAAATTGTTTTACAACTTAATAAATTACCAACAATCTATATTTTGAATTATTTTGATATCTATTAATTTATAAGAAATGGGCTAGCTAAATGCACTTATCGAGTTCGGGCTAACTGTAGCTCATATTGAATTGAATGCGACAGATATAGACATTTATGGCCCATTAAGTATCAAATACCCATGACCATTAATCTTTTTGCCTTAATCCACATGAACACGTTAAACAACTTGGTCCCAGGTCATATTTTAAGCCTAATTGACATACCATCTTAATAATTCCTATGTCTAATCAAATGGAACGGCAACCCAATGTAAATTAATAAGCTAATACAGGAGAACAAATTATTTCACTAGTCACAGAAAAGAGCTTAACAAATGAGAGTAGGAGATGGATTTAGCACATTCATAATCATCAAAACTTCACAATAAATATACAAGGAAAAACTTTAAAGAGCAGCAGAAATGGACCTTAATGTTGAATCTGAAATTTGAGTTCTCGGACAACTTTGAAAGTCATAAACGCACAAGATCGCCAACAGGACCTCGGCTGCCTCGACTCAACTCTTTTTATTTCGGCCAATTATTTGGTCCTCAATCATGAAAGGCATGAACTCGGATTGCTTCTCTGAATTGCAATTACAGAGCTTGATTTTATCGAAGAAAGCTGAGAGGGTAGAAGAGTCACTTGAGGCGTCCCGGGTGAAGCTACTGCCGCCGGCAGCTGAAATGGCAAAGGAACGTAATTGCCGGCTTCATAGATCAACTAAAGCTTGCTTCAATTTGGATTTTACTTGTAATGTAAAATTTTGGAACACTGATAACGTTAAGATGTTATGACTTGTGAGAAAAAAAAATCAGACGAGGGGTTGTCGTCTTTTTCTCATCAAAAACAAAACGGCTCAAAATCTTTTTTTAGGTCTAGCCTTATTTTAGGTGTTAGATACTACTCCCTCCGTTTCAATTTATGTGAATTCATTTGAGTGGGCACGAAGTTTAAGAAAAGAGAGAAGACTTTTGAACTTGTGGTGTAAAATGAAGTACATATATTTTGTGTGGCTATAAATCATTACATAAAAGTAAATTGTTTCCAAATAGGAAAAGAGGTCATTTTTTTTGGCACAGACTAAAAAGGAAATAGGTTCACATAAATTTAAACGGAGGGAGTATTATATAGGGGTAGAGATTAGGTTAGGGGTATGTGCCTAGGAATTATGGGCTAAGGGTAATTGGGTTGGACCATGTCTTTTTGTATCTCAATTTTGAGCTAAGAAGACTCCAAAAATTATTATTCAAAACCATAGATAAATTCCTTTAATATAAGATAACTATACTACATGATCCAAAAATTATTAATTAAAACCATAACTAAATTCTCTTAATATAAGATAACTATACTACATGATGCAAAAATAAATTCTAATTAATTAAACTAAACTATATTAAAACATGAAACTATTACATATTTTTTGTATTTTTCAAGATTATATAAAGATAAAAATAAGGTACTATTTTTGTATATATTTTTTTTACTTTATGAAAGGTACATAAAATAAAATATTTTTTGTAATTTTCATTTTCTTATAATAAAATAAAGAAAAAGAGTCAAAATTACTTAAAATATCTATATTATGCCTCAATTAAATATTTACGTGCTAAAATATGAAAAATCTTGGGGAGGGTCAAAAATCACATGTCTATAGGAACCAACCAGAACGCATGACAAGCCAACTCGGAGAACCGTATCTCACATATCACTCTGACGAAGCTGCTCGAACTGCCTGCGCAGCTCCTCTCTTCGAGACTCAGGAACAAACTTCTCTAGAAAGAGAATGGAGAACTGCTGCCAAGTAAGGGGTGTTGAGCCAACCGGCCTATACCTCTCGTAAGCCTCCCACCAACTAAGTGCAGCCCCAGAGAACTGGAAAGTAGTGAATGAGACCCCACTGGTCTCCAGAATACCTGCGGTCCGAAGCATCATCTGACACTTATCCAAGAAATCCTGTGTATCTTCACCCTCAGCACCACTAAATAGCGGAGGTGAAGTCTCCCAAACCTCTCAAATCTATGTTGCTCGTCCTCTGGCATAACAATAGCTACATAGTCCTGAGTTGGTGCAACCGACTGCGCTGGAGGTGCCCCCAGTGTCTGAAGTCCCTGAACAACCTATTCAGGTGTGCGAGCGGCGAGAGTATAAGTGCCTCCCTCGGCCTAAGAAGTAGTTGCGGCCGTAGTAACTGAGATCGCCTGAGCCAGGCCAATGCACACTGACAGAATCTAAGCTAGGGCCTCGTGAAGGCCTGGGATAACAATAGGCATAGCCGGTGCTTGAGCTGGTCCTCCTGGAGCATCCACAACTAGGCCTGATCATGAACTGGGGGCCTAGTGGATCTGCGGGTGCTACCCTAGCTACTGTGCAGGCCACACCCATGCCCCTACCACAGCCTCGACCGCGACCTCGGCCTCTCGCAATACCAACTGGTGGTACTGTTGGTCGTCCGTCCTGACCAGTAGCACGTGTCCTCACCATCTGTGAGAGAATATAATAACAGAAGTTTAGTTACCAGAATCAACAGATCCGCACGATAAGAATTCAAGAATGTGAAGTTTTTCCTAAAGGTTCAGTAGCCTCTTGAAGATAAGTACAGACCTCTCCGTACCGATATGCAAGATTATACTAAACCTGCTCATGACCCGTGAGACCTATGTAACCTAGGATCTGATACCACCTTGTCACGACCCCAAAACCAATCGGATCGTGATGGAGCCTATCATTGAACTAGGCCAGCCGACACATTCTCAGAATAATTCGATACTTCATAATAAAGGTGTTTTTAAGCTATTAATTAAAAAAACTCCATAGCATAAGTTGAAATAACAAGTGCGGAAAGAAAACAAAAGTCCGATATCGGGGTGTCATAAATCATGAGTGTCTACTAAGGACTATCCAAAAACAACTAAGATTGTTACAGTCTGGAAAACACTAATATAGTCTAAGGAAGATAAGAGTGTTACATCTCGAATTTTTCTTACGTTAAAGTTTCGTCTTCAGTTAATTGATGTAGACTCGAGGATGAGATTATCTTGAGATTAGCATATTAATGGTATTTATAGCAAGCAATAAGTAAGGGACATGAAGGATATAGGGTAAACAAATTAAAGAAAATGAGTTTCGTTAAAGATTGTCGAATTTGGATAAAATACGGTCCGAGCTATAATACCCAACACTGATGGACTAGTACCATGCAAGGTACCATATGATCATGGTATTATGATGTATAAAGTATATTAAAAATAAGTAGAATTTTACGTAATTTAAGATAATTTTTAATTATGCGGGTAATTGGTTAATTACCGAGTAACGGAATATTACCTAGTTAATTAATTAATTATTTGTTGGATAAAATTAAACCACCATGAGGAAGCAAACCACATACTTGTACGTATGTCTCTTAGTCATTATAGGGTATGTGGCAAACTAATGTATTAACTACAAGCACTACCTGATCCTACGTGTAAAAAGACATAGAAGTTGGCAAACGTAGTTAAATGTAAAACACTACAAAATTTGTTAAATGTATTAAAGGTAAAACACTACAAAACATTTCATTTCTAAGGCATTACAGAAGGAGGAAAACGTTATGTATTCTTAAAATCTCTTTCAAACTTCATTCTCAAAAGACATTGAGATCAGATCCTACAAGTTTTAACGGTTCTAACCAGACTTAGCAACGTAAAATTTTGCGGTTCTAAGGAAGTACAATGTACCTCTTTTTAAGAACATCATAAGGATTTTTTCCTACTTCAGGTATGCTAGGTCTAAGATCTTCATTCATTTTGGCATGATCTCGTCATTACACAAGTGTGATAGACATAAAGAAAAATTTATATCCCGAAATTTACATATATTTTTCTAGTCTCTCAAGTTACAATATTCTCTTTATCGGGACTTCATATTCAATTGAGTATTTCCTTCTTCTAGTCAAGAGAGAAGAGAGTATATATATATATATATATATATATATATATATATATATATATATATATATATATATATATATATATATATATATATATATACAGTATTACAGTATTTTCACTACCATCGAGCTATAATCGATGGGCAGGCCCCCATTGGGCAACCTCTGATCAGATGGTAAGTTATATACCGAGCCTACTGTGGTCGAGCGCCTATGAGCGAGCCCAGTTGGTCGAGATACAGAGCCTAGTATGGCCGAGCGTCTATGAGCGAGCCTACTACGGCAGAGCAGATATATATATATATATATATATATATATATATATATATATATATATATATATATATATATATACCGAGCCTTATAGGGCCGGACAACTATTTTACTCGCTATATTGAGAGAATTGAGTTAGTATCAGCATATGAGCATATCTTCAGATTTTCTTTGACTCCTAGTTGTTTTCAATTATTATATTATCAGTTCAGTTTCAACTTTCAGTATATTGCCTTACATACCCGGTATATTATTTCGTACTGACGTCTCTTTCCGGGGGAGTTGCATTTCATGCATGCAGGTTCATACAGACATACGGGTAGACCTCCTCAGTAGGTGTTGCCCGAGTTCAGCCTTATCGGTAAGCTCCCCGTCTTTCGAAGTTGCCGGATCAAGCCGTTTGGTGTACATCTTGTGCATATATGTAGATAGGTTATGGGTAGATCGGTGCCCCGTTCCGATCGCAGTACATCTATTAGTGGAGGGTTATAGATATATCCTGTCAGTTACTGCAATATGTTGGGCTTGTAGGCCTTGTACTTATATTTTGTTGGCTTGTCAGTTGTAGTAATTATGACGGCCTTGCCGGCCCAACTTTATATTGACAATTAGTCAGCGTTAGTCTCTATCCAGTCTTATATTTTTCATCGCACACTGTTTTGTAATGTGTTCCTTGGCCAAAGTATGACATTACATGTTCAGAGTCTCTTAGTCACAAGTGGTACGCAAGGATAGGTGAGGCACTGGGTTTCGGTCTCACCCCAGGCTCGGGGCGTGACAAAAGTGGTATCAGAGTAGTTCTGTCCTAGGGAGTCTACAAGCCGTATCTAGTAGGATCTTATTTATAGATGTATGGTGCACCACATCATATAAGCAGGGGACTACAGGGCATTTAGGAGTTGGTTACCCTTCTTTCAAATCTAAATCGTGCTTTAGCACTGAGTTATAGGAAATTTGAGTTAAACTTACATGTTGACGTGTGAATGCACAAATGATGGTAACTAGGAAGATTACGGCTGGCCAGAAGAGAGAAAAAGCAGTAGGTGAGGGGACTAGCAGGGTACCCCCAGCATATGGGGCCCAATCGGAGTCCTAGGGAGTGACCCCTACCCAGCAATTATCGGCTCCTTCGCCACCTTAGGAGATTCCTAGGGAGACTGCACATCCAGTTCCCCCTCCGCTTGCATCAGATCAGGACGTGAGAAGTGCGGTGCATTTGCTGGCACAGTTGGTAGCTACCCAACAACAGACTTGGGCATCACTAGTACATGACCTTCCGAGGGATCTGGAGTTCAAGGGTCCGAGAGTTTATTGCTCTGAGTCCCCCAGAGTTCACGGGAACAGATCAGAGGGAGGACCCGCAGGATTTTGTAGACTAGTTTCACAGGATATTTCGGGTTATGCATGCCACGGATAAAGAGGCAGTTGAGCTAGCAGCTTTTCAACTTTGAGATATAGCCATCCTTTGGTACGAGGAATGAGAAAGGTCCAGGGGACGTGATGTACCTCCAGCTATTTGGGAGAATTTTTAGATGCCTTCCTTGACCAGTACTTACCGCGAGAGATCCGACAGGCCCGAGTCGATTAGTTTCTAGCCCTCAATGAGGCCAATATGAGTGTTCGAGAGTATAGTCTTCATTTTGACTCATTGGCCAGATATGCACCATCCATATTTTCTACTATGCGGGGTAGAATCCACAAGTTTATAGCAGGGTTGGCCTAGGGTTGATGAGGCATGTACCACCGCTGCATTACATGATAGTATGGATATCTCCCAGATTCAGGCCTTTTCCCAGAATATAGAAAATGGGTAGGCATCGGTAGCAGGGTACAGAGAGGATTGAGTCATGGCAGCGGAAGAGGATGAGATTTGCCATATCTCAAGAGCAGTCTCAGGGTAGTTATAGGCCCCAGTACATCGAACGGCCACCTAGACCTCCGCCATCTCAGTCACAGGGTTACAAGTATGACCGTTATACTCAGTCAGGATCAGGTGAGAGCTCCCAGGCATCATGTTTGCAGTGACAACGAGGTTCAGGGCTGACATGGCCATTTCTGCCGCAATGTACCATCTACGGTAGAGGACATTTGGGCCAATGTCGAGCCGGTTCCGATGCTTGCTATACATATGGACGTCCAAGGCATATGATGTGAGATTGCCCAATTAGATATTTTGGGGGAATGGCACAACCAGCGAATTCAGCAACAGGATTAGCTATGTCCGTGCATCCATCAGGGCGTGAGACTTAGTCTTCGGCTGGTAAAGGTCGAGGCAGAGGTAGAGGTTCCAGTTCAGGTGGTAACCAGAATCGTATCTATGCACTACCAGGTCGACAGGACGAAGAGTCCTCACCAGACGTTGTGACAGGTATGTTGGCCATTTGTTCTCATGATGTTTATGCCTTGATAGACCCATGATCTACTTTATCATGTGTTACCCTATTTGTCGCGAGGAAATTTGGTATAGTGCCTGAAATACTAAGTGATCCTTATACGGTATATACACTCTTCCGAGAATCGATTATTGCTAGACGGGTTTATCGAGGTTGTACGGTGATAGTTTGTGGTTGTCACACCTTAGCCGACCTAGTTGAGCTAGAGATATTGGATTTTGATGCTATCATGGGCATGGACTGGTTGGCAGCGTGTTATGCCACAGTTGATTGTCAAGCAAAGATAACCAGATTTCAGTTTCCAAGTGGGCTAGTCCTTGAATGGGTAAGTAATACAGTGACACCTAGAGGTAGGTTTATTTCCTATCTGAAGGCGAGGAAAATGATCACAAAAAGGTGCATTTATCATATTGTGTGAGTTAAAGATGTAGATGCTGATATACCTACACTTCAATCTATTCCAGTAGTAAGGGAGTACGCAGATGTATTTCCAGATGAACTTCCAGGTATTCCTCCAAAGCGAGAGATTGATTTTGGCATCGATTTGTTTCTGGGAACGCAACCAATATCCTTCCCCCCGTATAGAATGGCACCTGCCGAATTAAAGGAGTTGAAGGAGTAGTTAAAAGATTTACTAGAGAAAGGTTTCATCAGACCCAATATCTCACCTTGGGGTGCACCGGTATTGTTTGTATGGAAGAAAGATGGCTCGCTAAGGATGTGTATCGATAATAGGCAACTAAACAACGTAACTATTAAGAATAAGTATCCACTTCCAAGGATAGATGACTTGTTTGATCAGTTGCAGGGATCTAGATGCTTTTCAAAGATAGATTTAAGGTCAGGGTACCGCCAGGTCAGAGTTCGAGATAAAAATATTCCCAAGACAGCCTTCAAGACCCGATATGGCCACTTCGAGTTCCTTGTCATGTCCTTCGGGTTGAAGAATGCACTGATCGCTACAAACTCAACCTTACGCAACGGTAGGAAGAGCGGGCGCTAAGACTTTTACCCGAATAGTGGTATCGGGCTCAATTTCCACAGGGAGCTTGGAATGGAGTTGCGTATTTGTTCAGACTAGGAATGCGTGTTTTCTCCTAATTGTGCTTCTATCATTTTTTTTGGGTCGATTCCTAATTGTATCAACTATACATTTAAGCTAATTTATGCTAAAGGGAGATGTTCTAAGTTGTGATTAATATAGAAAAAGGCACTAGGGTCGTGGCATCACCTAGGTGGTTAACTAACGGGTAGAGACTACTAATAATAGATTGACATATTTGGGATCAATATTATGACCGTTGCACAATTATACCCACTCTCACACCTCTCGGTAGAGAGAGCGATTTTGCCCAATTGACTCTCTCGAGACCAATTGGGTAAGCCAATTAGACCAAGCAACTAGGGTTCAAGTAGGGTGATTACTCTCTCGAGGTTTAACCCGTTAATTGGGACTACCATTTCTCATGGGTCCACCCCAATTCCTTGTTGGGTCAATTTTGGGGTCACAGACTCGCTTTATTAAGAAGAGTCAAGACCCACTAAGCTAGAATCAATGTTTGCAACCAACAATCCTTAATTAAACCATAAAATTAACCCAAATAACAAACACCCAATATCAATCTACCATTAAGAAGCTACACCCATTAATTACCCACACAAGGGTTGAGCCACAACCCTAGCTAATGGGTTTAGCTAAACATAGCTAAAGAAGAAATAGAAGATGAAACAACCATATTAATTAATTGCTAATGTTAAACTACAATAATCTATGATGAAACTAAGCTAAAAATGCCCAAGATAGGCCAAAACATAAGTCTCACGAGTGCAGCAGCTATTAGATGTACCCAACTTAACCTAAAAATGGTAAAATGTTCTATTTATAGTGGGCTGAAAAAACTGAACAAAACTGCCCCTGCGGGGTTAGTGCGGACCACACAAAGATGGAACGCGGCCGCACTGGGTTGCTTGACCTCTGAATCTTGCTCTCTGAAGATGGTGATGCGGACCGCACAAAGTTGGAATGCGGCCACATGAAAACTGGCGCGAACCGCACAAAGTTGTTGTGCGGCCGCATGAATGGTTTTGGCACCTTCTCTAAACTTCACTGATGCGGGCCGCTTGACCATAGAGTGCGGCCGCGTGGTTTGCTTCTGGAATATGACACTCTTTGAACTTCTTGGATGCAACCGCATAGCAAGATTGTGCGGCCGCATGAGTAAGACGCGGGCCGCATGAAGTGGGACGCGGCCGCATGAGCTTGACTTGTAGTTTCACAGTCTCTGAACTCCTATGGTGAGGCCGCATGACATGATGGTGCGGTCCGCACCAAGTTCTGAATGTCCTTACTTTAATGATCATTGACACTTGAGCAGGTTTCACTCCGATTTGAGCCGATCTTTGACGATTTATCACTTTGTAGCTCAAACCTGCAATCAAGCGCAATCTGTAAGCATTCTGGGACTATTTTGTAGCAAATTACACTCAAAGCGCAGGCAAGTATGGGTATAAAACATGTTAAAATCCTACTTATCAACTCCCCCAAACTTAAACATTTGCTTGTCCTCAAGCAAACAAAACAAGACCCACCCCTCAAAGGCAACATCCAAGCAATTTCAGCTTATCCTAAAGTAACCTCAACAAGCATCAATTGGGACTAACAATTGCCCTCAATGCGAATGCATCATTAACACATTTAAACTTTGAAAACTTGTGGATCAAGTGTGACACAAGAGCATCAAGAGTTGACACATTTCATCAAAGAACTTTTCTCAATTACTTTGGTCATTGTGGAACCCAAACTCACACATCCTCAACTCTCCCTAAGTGAACCTCACCTTTTAGAGTATTGACACACAAACCGAGGTTGATGGATTTTCACTCATCTCTCTCAAGGAAGAGGCCACAAGTCCGGCTCTAAGTACCATATGCTTTCCCCTTATGTAAGTATCCACTAATGTAGGTTCCCTTCAACTCAAAATCATGTAGGGCTTTTGTGGAGTCATTGTGAAGTCTTTTGGGTAAGGGTAGGACATATTTTTATTCAAGTGGGTTCAATCTTCCCTTAAGCACTTCTTTTGATTCATTTTGGCACACTTTCTTGACTCATTTGAGTATTCACTTCTTTTTCAAGGGGTTAGAGAGACACATTGTCACCCTTTCTTATGCAATTCAACACATTTTTCCTTTTTCTACTTTTTCCACACCCTTTTTCACTTTTATTTTCTTTGAATCCCCTTTTTGACCTTATTCAATTAGGTCTTTCTTTTTGTCTTATCTTTTCTTTCTTTTTTTTTCATTACCTTACTTTTCTTTTTGCTTTTGTACCTTTTACCACATTGTTTCCTTTTTGTCTCCCCCCAAACTTAGATATTTGCCATCTACTCAAGGGAAGATTTGGGTTCCAAGAGAGGGTATCATTAAGAACGGGTATAGGCTTGTAGCTTTGGTTCTTGAAAGAAGAAGGTTCAAGGCTCAAAAGGGTTAACTAGGGATCATTTCATTGGTAGGTCATGGAATTTGTTCAATCTTAGCATTTTGAATCAAGAAGAGCCTACAATCACTTCTCAAGCCAAATTTCACCTAAGATTTTGCCTCAACAAACATTCGGGGCAAGTTCTAGACCATCGGCTAGGGACTTGGACTCGCAAATCAAATTCTCACCACAGACACTCAAGGATTGCTAAAGATATCGAGTCGAGGGCCCACAACGACCTTAGTTATGATTCAAGCGCACAATGGTCCAATACGATCACATGATGACTGTTTGGTCAACACAAGAGTCTCAAGGCCACGACTTTCACCATCCTAAGCCCAACATTATGTCTTTGACCATGAGATCAAAGGAAAATGTGTTAGGCCCAAGTGAAGTTTTGCCTGAGGTACCTTTGACTGCAAAAATGAACCGTGGCATTAAGAAAGAACCCTTAAGAACGAAAAATCAAAAACGGACTCAAACCCTTAAGAAGGTTATCACACTATCTCTCATTGGGAGGAGCCACCCGGTTCGCACAACACTCTACCCTTGGAAAGAACCATGGCAATAAGAAAACCAAGGGCTTATTGCAAACGCCAACACAAAACAAAAAGGTTACGAGCCTGCTATGAAACTAAAAACGAAAAATTTTAACGAAAATAGAAAAATCAAATGAATATGTACAATAGGAGAGTAGAATATACAATGGGGGGGGGGGGAATGAATATGTACATTAAGTAGAAAAGTAACTAGAATGAAAAGTTATGTACAGGCCAACTATCAATTAGCAACATAAGCTAAGAGTCACATAAATATGTACAGTCATCTCAAATGTATCAACCATCAAAATACAAAATAGTAGGGTGCACCCCCACGAATAAAGCTGGCATTGTCCCCAATGCCAACTGCCAAAATAAGCATATAAACAGAGAAAAGATATAGAGTGGCTCCTCAAGCCTGATCCGTCGTCATGGGCTGCTCAGTGGTCCCCTGGTCCTCTGTACTGGCGGGAACCTCAGACTGGTTCCTAGCCTACTGCTGGTCTGCTGCTGTGACAGGGGACGGGTCATGGACCGGCTGAACATCTGGTGGAGCACTGAAAGTATCCTCCCGAACCTGTGCTACCTCTATCACAACACCCCCAATGCTAGGAAGCTTCCTCTTCTTCCTTGGGTGCCTAGGCTCCTCCTCCTGTTGTGGCTCCGGTACAACTAATGTTGGTGGAGGTGCTAACTCATCAAAGAACAAGTCTAAAGGCAGCTGGTCTGCCTTTAGCTTGTCAACCTTAGCTCGAAGCTCCTTCACCTCTTCCTTAGATGCCCGGGATTTTCTCATCTTCTTGTGGTCTCTGGCAAGCTCCTTTAGAGCTTTGCCCTGTGCATCAACTGCCTTTGTCAAGGCAGCCTGAGTAGCCAAAATCTTCTCCTGGTTGGCCAGGAGTGTCTTCAATGTCTCCTCAATGGACTGAGGAATCTCAACGGTGGTTGGAACAGACTGGGCCGCAACTGTGGTAGCCAAAGTGGACAACTTGGATGTTGAGACTGACATCCAGTTGTTCAAACTGGCCAATGGCTTTGCTAACTGCTAGGCCGTGAGGGGGTTGGATTTGGATGTGGGAACCACTGGTCCAGTTGAAGAACTGGGACCTGCAGATGAGGATGGGATGTTCGGAACAGTAGTGGCAGCAGGAGTAGGTGGCTCAATAGAGGCCTCTACCGCAACTGGCTCCTCAGACTGGCTAGTCGGGGCAGAGGTGGATGCTTTTCCCTTCTTATCCCCCTTCGGGTTGTCCGGCCCATGAATATTAAACCATGAGAACGGGGACACCGGCCGGACTCCAACATCGAAGGGGTATTTTTTTCACCTTTGCATCTTCAAAGTACATTGTTAGGGTGTTCGGGTAGGGGCCGTTTCTATCCATATCAATGCCAATAGATGTGATCACACTGTACATAACCTTCCCCACATTGATGGGGAAACCTGCCATGATGGATGCAATGAGAACCGCTCGGGCGATTGGAATGGTCTGGTCATGGCACGAAGGATCCAACCTGTTACATACAAAAGTTAACTATCCTCTCGCCTCAAAATTGAGGTCCTTTCGCAGTATTTTCTTCCCCACCTAAATCTACTCCGGAATAGTACCCGGCTGAGCTAAGAACTGTGCCACCCAAGGATGAGCTTCCTCTTTCAATCCTAACTTCTCTCTATACAGAGAGTCATCCTCCTCATTAAAACCCAAATATTCGTTCAACGCCTCTCCCGGGAACACTATCTTCTTATCCCGCACTTTGGTTGCAATTGACCCTTCTTTTGTGTGGGCCACATTGTTGTAGAATTCTTTCACTATATGTTCATTTGCATCGACCAGCTCATCTTTAAAGAAATCCCACCCCACTCTAGTAAGAAACTGTTCATGGACTCAGGGAAGGTAGGGTAACAAATCCCGGGTGACTACTCTTCTTTCTGGAATCACCTTCTTCTTGGGCCACACTTCCCGGAATTTATGAAAGGCCACCTCGCTGACAAATCTATCCTGCCATACAACTGGGTTTCTAGTTCTTTCAATTCCCCCAACTCTAAGTACCCCACTGTCTGGGACCTCCTCATTACTCTTGTTTTTATCTTTTGCACCCTCCCCGGATTTTGAAGCTGTGGGGGAGGTGGAGTATTTGGCACTGCCTGCTTCTAAGCCCTTAGACGACTCAGGTTGTATAACAGTTGGAGCTTTAGCTGGGCCTGCGGGGGCTTTCCCCGAATCAGTTGAGACATCCTGGGGAGGGGAGTACTCACTCCCTGACTTCTCTTCATCACTCATCACCTGCTTTCTTGTTTTTAGCTTTGGTTAGGGAGTGAGTTTCTTCAATTTTGCTTTACCTCCCCGGGAGGGGTCAGCTCCTCGTCCGGTTTGGTTAGCTCCATGCCCTCATTTTTTAACCATTTCCTCCACACAAATAATTCTAACATTGTTAGTTCAGGCAATTGCAGAGTTTAAGTACAGAACAGAAACACAGACAGAGAACAGGAGATAACAGTACGGACCGCACAAACAAGGCATGCGGACCGCACTGACCAAATTGGGAAAAGAACATCTCTCTGATTAGGAACCATGCGGACCGCATGAAAAAGGGGTGCGGCCGCGTGGGGGCCAATGCAGTCCGCACAAACTGGTCATGCGGGCGCATTAGCCATACTATTAAAAACCGGTGCCCTCTGAACCTCACCCATGCGGACCGCACAAACATGGGATGCGACCGCGTGGGGCATGGAGTGGACCGCAAAAACAAGGCGTGCGACCACACTGGGAAGTATCAACTTTTAGGCTGCGGACTGCGTAAAAGAATGATGCGGCCGCGTAAAAGGCATGCGTACCACATAATCAGGGAGTGCGGCCGCGCTGGGCTTTCATTACAGGGGCAATTAGGGTTCTACAAAAAACTCAAGTTTGTCACGTTTTAGCATCCTACTTTGTCCCTACTCATTGATAACATGCCTATCATTTCAAAGAACAACAAGAACAATATAAAACTATCCTAATCATGAAACGACGAAGAACAAAAAAGAAAAACGAAGAAGTTATGACTAGGGAAACATGTATAAAGTTTAAATTAATACTAAGTAAAGACTAATGTGAGAGATATGTTACCCAGAAAGCGAAGAAATGCTCTTGATATTAACAGTAAGAGGGGTCTCTGAATGTGAACAGTAACGTTTAGGGCTTAGGGGTTAATTTTGGCGAAAAGTTCTAATGCAGATCCTAATAGTCTATTTATAGGAAACACAGTGGGGCCCATCACTTACCGTCCAGTGCGGCCGCGTGAACACGACTGCAGGCCGTACTGGGAATTTACCATTTACCTGGTGCTGAAATGAAGGCACGCGGACCACATGAGACGGGCTGCGGCCGCATGAGAACCACGCGGGTCACTCAAAGTGGGACGCGGCCGCACTAGCCATCTTCAGAAACTTGGCAATATTTTCTTTGGCCGGTGATTTGCACTGATGGTGTGATTCGCCGATGTGTCCCGGAAGAAGAACAATTGAGTATTTTGGAGGCTTGTCATTCCTCTCCCTATGGTGGCCATCATGGCGGGGTGAGGACGGCTTCTAAGGTGCTTAGTTGCGGTTTCTATTGGCCCTCCTTGTTTAAAGATGCCGGTGATTTTGTCAAGAGATGTGATGAATGCCAATGAGCCAGTGGGATTTCTAAAAAGGATGAGATGCCTCTCAACACAATTCTAGAGGTGGACATTTTTTATGTGTGGGGTATCGACCTTATGGGGCCGTTCATGAGTTCTTGTGGGAACACCTATATCTTGGTAGCGGTTGATTATGTGTCGAAATGGGTCAAAACCGTCGCTTTTCCCAACAATGAAGCTCGAAGTGTGGTGGCTTTCTTGAAAAAGAGTATCTTCACAATGTTTGGCACTCCACGTGCTATCATTAGTGATGGTGGTTCTCATTTTTGCAACCGGGCTTTTGATTCATTGCTTGCCAAGTATGGTGTAAATCACAAGGTGACCACTCCTTATCATCCACAAGCGACTGGCCAAGTTGAGGTTTCCAACCGAGAGATCAAGAGTATTTTGTCAAAAACTGTCAATGCCAATAGGACCGATTGGTCGAAGAAACTATATTATGCTCTTTGGGCCTATCGGACAGCTTACAAGACCTCGATTGGTATGTCTCCGTACCGGTTGGTGTTTGGGAAAGCTTGTCATCTTCCGGTGGAATTGGAGCATAAGGCTATGTGGGCCTTGAGAAAATTGAACTTAGAATGGGATGTCGCTGCGAATCTCTGGGTTGAGCAACTCAATGAGCTAGACGAGTTTAGATTTCATGCCTACTCCAGTGCGTCCTTGTACAAGGACAAGATGAAGTACCTTCACGATAAGTATGCCCGAGGGAAGGAATTCAAAGTTGGTGACATGGTTCTTCTCTAGGGTCGTGGCATCACCTAGGTAGTTAACTAACGGGTAGAGACTACTAATAATAGATTGACATATTTGGGATCAATGTTATGACCGTGAAGGTACTTCATCTTGTCCTTGTACAAGGACGCGCTGGAGTAGGCATGAAATCTAAACTCGTCTAGCTCATTGAGTTGCTCAACTTGGAGATTCGCAGCGACATCCCATTCTAAGTTCAATTTTCTCAAGGCCCACATAGCCTTATGATCCAATTCCACCGGAAGATGACAAGCTTTCCCAAACACCAACTGGTACGGAGACATACCAATTTGGGTCTTGTAAGTTGTCCGATAGGCCCAAAGAGCATCATTTAGTTTCTTCAACCAATCGGTCCTATTGCCATTGACAGTTTTTGACAAAATACTCTTGATCTCTCGGTTGGAAACCTCAACTTGGCCACTCGCTTGAGGATGATAAGGAGTGGTCACCTTGTGATTTACACCATACTTGGCAAGCAATAAATCAAAAGCCCGATTGCAAAAATGAGAACCACCATCACTAATGATAGCACGTGGAGTGCCAAACCTTGTGAAGATACTCTTTTTCAAGAACGCCACAACACTTCGAGCTTCATTGTTGGGCAAAGCGACGGCTTCGACCCATTTCGACACATAATCAACCGCTACCAAGATATAGGTATTCCCACAAGAACTCACGAACGGCCCCATAAAGTCGATACCCCACACATAAAAAATGTCCACCTCTAGAATTGTGTTGAGAGGCATCTCATCCTTTTTAGAAATCCCACCGGCTCGTTGGCATTCATCACATCTCTTGAAAAAATCACCGGCATCTTTAAATAAGGAGGGCCAATAGAAACCGCAACTAAGCACCTTAGAAGCCGTCCTCACCCCGCCATGATGGCCACCATAGGGAGAGGAATGACAAGCCTCCAAAATACTCAATTGTTCTTCTTCCGGGACACATCGGCGAATCACACCATCGGTGCAAATCTTGAACAAATATGGCTCATCCCAATAATAATCTAAACTATCCCGCTTGAGCTTCTTCCTTTGGTTAGAAGAGAGCTCATACGAGATTATACCGGTCACAAGATAATTTGCCACATCGGCAAACCACGACATATCATGTATAGATACTGCAAGGAGTTGTTCATCCGGGAACGCATCATTGATTTCAAGGCCGTCAGAAGGCCTCCCTCTTATTCCAAGCGGGACAAGTGGTCTGCCACTTGATTTTCACTTCCTTTTCGGTCCACAATTTCTAGATCAAACTCTTGAAGAAGTAGCACCCATCTCATCAACCTTGCTTTTGAATATTTCTTGGTCATCAAATACCTAAGGGCGGCATGATCGATATGGATAATCACTTTGGCCCCCATAAGGTATGGTCGGAACTTTTCCATGGCAAACACAATAGCTAGCAACTCCTTCTCGGTGACTGTATAGTTTCTTTGAGCTTCATTCATCATCTTGTTAGAGTAGTACACCGGATGGAACATCTTGTTGATCCTTTGGCCCAAGACCGCCCCTACCTCAACATCACTAGCGTCACACATGAGCTCAAATGGCAAGCTCCAATTGGGTGCGGTAATGATAGGGGTTGTTGTCAACTTGTGTTTTAGAAGCTCGAAAGCTTCCATGCATTTCTCATCAAAAACAAACTTGGCCTCCTTCTCTAACAACTTGCACAACGGATTAACTACCTTAGAGAAATCTTTGATGAACCTTCGGTAGAAACCTGCGTGCCCCAAAAAGCTCCTCACCCCTTTGACAGAAGTAGGGAGGTAACCTTGAAATGACTTCAATCTTGGCTTTGTCAACTTCAATACCTCTCTTCGAAATCTTATGACCCAATACAATACCCTCTTCTACCATAAAATGGCATTTTTCCCAATTGAGAACTAGGTTTGTATCTTCACATCGGGCCAACACACGGTCAAATTTGTCAAACATTCCTCAAAGGAGTTTCCCACCACGCTAAAATCATACATAAAGACCTCCAATATATCCTCCACCATGTCGGTGAAAATTGCCATCATACATCGTTGAAAGGTCGCTGGGGCATTACACAATCCAAACGGCATCCTTGAAAATGCAAATGTGCCGTAGGGACAAGTAAAGGTTGTCGTTTCCTGATCTTCCGAGGTGATGAGAATCTAATTTTACCCCGAATACCCATCTAAAAAGCAATAGAACGACCGACCCGCAAGGCGATCAAGCATTTGGTTGAGGAACAGCAACGGGAAATGATCCTTTCGAGTCACCTTGTTAAGCTTTCTATAATCCATACAAACTCTCCATCCTGTCACCGTCCGAGTAGGAATCAACTCATTATTAGCATTGGTTACCACAGTCATCCCGCCCTTCTTCGGTACGCATTGAACCGGAGAAGTCCATGAGCTGTCAGAAATAGGATACACCACACCGGCATCAAGCCACTTGATAACTTCCTTCTTGACCACTTCTTGCATAGTTTCATTGAGTCTCCTTTGGTGTTCAAGTGAGGGCCTCGCATCCTCCTCCAATATGATCTTATGCATGCAAAATGCGGGGCTTATACCCCGTATATCCGCCAATGTCCATCCGATTGCCCTCTTGCGCTTTTGTAGAACCGCCAAAGTGGCGTCAACCTGCACGTTAGTCAAGCAAGATGAAAGAATAACAGGCAAAGTGAATTAGGGCCCAAGTATTCATACCTGAGGTGAGGAGGAAGTGGTTTCAACTCCAACACCGGCGGCTCATCAATAGATGGATTGGTTGGGGGAGTTTTGCGATTCTCAAGATCCAAGGATAACTTCCTAGGCTCATAAGAATACGAGCCCATACTATGCAAAGTGTTTACACATTCAACTCTCCCAGCATCATCATCAACATCTATGTTCGAGAGCACGGCTTCAAGTGAGTCCTCAACATTCACCATTGCGCTTGTGTCATCCACTATTACCGCCGTGACAATGTCAACAAACGAGCACACCTCGGTGCTATTCGGTTGCCTCATAGATTTGCACACATGGAACACCACCTTTTCATCACCAACACGGAAGGTCAACTCTCCCGCCTCGACATCTACCAAAGCCTTCCCAGTAGCTAGGAAAGGTCTTCCAAGGATAATTGGCACCTCAAAATCCACCTCACAATCCAAAATAACGAAATCGGCTGGCAATATGAACTTATCAACACGAACAAGGACATCATCAATAATCCCCAAAGGCCGCTTCATTGACCGGTTCGCCATTTGAAGCCTCATAGAAGTTGGACGAGGTTGTCCGATTCCCAAGGTCTTGAAGACCGAATATGGCATTAAATTGATACTTGCTCCCAAGTCACAAAGGGCTTTTGCAAAGTTGGCACTTCCAATGGTACATGGGATAGTGAATGCATCGGGGTCCTCAAGTTTCGGAGCCATAGAATGTATAATTGTGCTCACTTGATGGGTCATCTTGATTGTCTCACACTCCATTGATCTCTTTTTTGTAACCAAATCTTTCATGAACTTTGCGTACCCCGGCATTTGCTCGAGTGCCTCCACCAAAGGCACATTGATAGTCAAACTCTTCATCATCTCAATGAATTTCTTAAATTGGTTGTCACCCTTTTGCTTGGCCAACCGTTGAGGATAGGACGGAGGAGGTCGAGGTAAGGGTGCTTAGGATTTGGGCACCACCGGCTCGGGCATATCAATCACGTGTTCCCTAGACGGGTTCACGACCTCTTGTGTTTCCTCCTCAACCTCATGAACATCAATCCGCACATCATCTCTCACACTTGGTTCAACTACATCTTCAACCACCAAAGGCATTTCATTATCTCGTAACTCATCTTCATCCACCATAACTTGGTTTCCTCTTGAGGCATGCACATCACCGCCTCTTCCACTTCGCGTTGTCACCGCTATCACATGATTATTGTGCCCACCCTTGGGGTTTACTACTGTATCACTTGGTAGAGTACCCTTTGGGTGAGTATTTAAAGACTGAGAGATTTGGCCTAATTGCACTTCCAAGTTCCGGATAGATGTGTTATGCGAAGCTAATTGGGCTTCGGAATCTTGGTTCTTTTTTATCATTTGCTCGAACATGCTTTCAATTCTCCCCATCTCGCTTCCGCACGAACTCGGACCTTGAGAAGGAAAGGGGGGTGGATTGTTCGGTTGTTGGTACATGGGAGGCCTTTGAAAATCTTGTCCCCGTTTGCCTTGGTTCCTGCTATTGTTCCACCCTCCTTGATTGTTGTTGTTGCTCCAATTATTGTTACTACCATGCCAATTTCCTTGGTTGCCTTGATTACCCCAATTATTGTTTTGGTTGTTGTTATTCCAATTACCTCCGCCTTGTTGTTGATTGCCCCAATTACCTTGAAGATGCCATTGTTGATTTGAAGAGTTACCTGTATTCCTTTGATAGTTGTTGACATATTGGACTTCTTCGCTTTGATCATCATAGCACTCATTTGAATAACCACCACCATTACTGTTGTTGTCATATTTTTCACAATTACCTTGAGGTTGTTGCCCTCTTTGCCTCCTTTTCAACATAGAAACACCTTCCATTGCATTGACTTGGCACGGGTTTTGGACTTGTTGCAATTGCGCCTTTGCCAATTGATTCATAGTTGTTGTAAGCTCGGCGATAGCTTGGCCATGATCGTGCAATTCCTTGTGCAAATGGATGACCGTGGGGTCACCTTGGGGCACATTTGCTCGGCTTTGCCATGCCGAAGAGGTGTCGGCCATTTCATCCAGTACATCACATGCCTCTTAATAAGAAAGTTTCATAAAGTTCCCTCCGGCCAATTGGTTCACGATGCATTGATTTGTGGTGTTGATGCCCCGATAAAAGGTTTGTTGGATCATAGCCTCGGTCATATCGTTATTAGGGCACTCTTTCACCATTGTTCTATATCTTTCCCATATCTCATGCAAAGGTTCCGTCGGCTCTTGCTTGAAAGCTAGAATTTCATCCCGAAGAGCTGCCATATGACTTGGAGAGAAGAACTTGGCAATAAATTTGTCCGCTAATTCATCCCTCCGTAGAACATGAGGTAAGACCTCACCTTGTTCTAGATCCTCTACCTCCTCCCCCGCTATCACATTGCCGAGAGGGTCATTTGCATTAAGAGCCATTGTACCTGATTGACCGACACAAACAAAATTAGTAAACAAGAAGGAAAGAGAAGCAAAACACAAAACTAGCTACACAAATAGTCAACACCGTAAGCTCCCCGCCAACGGCGCCAAAATGTTGATCGCGGCAAACTCAACCTTACGCAACGTAGGAAGAGCGGGCGCTAAGACCTTTACCCGAATAGTGGTATCGGGGTCAATTTCCACAGGGAGCTTGGAATGGAGTTGCGTATTTGTTCAGACTAGGAATACGTGTTTTCTCCTAATTGTGCTTCTATCATTTTTTTGGGTCGATTCCTAATTGTATCAACTACAAGTTTAAGCTAATTTATGCTAAAGGGAGATGTTCTAAGTTGTGATTAATATAGAAAAAGGCACTAGGGTCGTGGCATCACCTAGGTGGTTAACTAACGGGTAGAGACTACTAATAATAGATTGACATATTTGGGATCAATGTTATGACCGTTGCACAATTATACCCACTCTCACACCTCTCGGTAGAGAGAGCGATTTTGCCCAATTGACTCTCTCGAGACAAATTGGGTAGGCCAATTAGACCAAGCAACTAGGTTTCAAGTAGGGTGATTACTCTCTCGAGGTTTAACCCGTTAATTGGGACTACCATTTCTCATGGGTCCACCCCAATTCCTTGTTGGGTCAATTTTGGGGTCATAGACTCTCTTTCTCAAGAAGAGTCAAGACCCACTAAGCTAGAATCAATGTTTGCAACCAACAATCCTTAATTAAACCATAAAATTAACCCAAATAACAAACACCCAATATCAATCTATCATTAAGAAGCTACACCCATTAATTACCCACACTAGGGTTGAGCCAAAACCTTAGCTAATGGGTTTAGCTAAGCATAGCTAAAGAAGAAAATGAAGAAATAGAAGATGAAACAACCATATTAATTAATTGCTAATGTTAAACTACAATAATCTATGATGAAACTAAGCTAAAAATGCCCAAGATAGGCCAAAACATAAGTCTCACGAGTGCCGCAGCTATCAGATGTACCCAACTTAACCTAAAAATGGTAAAATGTTCTATTTATAGTGGGCTGGAAAAACTGGACAAAACTGCCCCTGCGGGGTTAGTGCGGACCACACAAAGATGGCATGCGGCTACAATGGGTTGCTTGACCTCTGAATCTTTCTCTCTGAAGATGGTGATGCGGACCGCACAAAGTTGGAATGCGGCCACATGAAAACTGGCGCGGACCGCACAAAGTTGTTGTGCGGCCGCATGAATAGTTTTGGCAGCTTCTCTGAACTTCACTGATGTGGGCCGCGTGACCATAGAGTGCGGCCGCATAGTGAGGGACGCGGGCCGCATGAAGTCGTACGCGGCTGCGTGGTTTGCTTCTGGAATATGACACTCTCTGAACTTCTTGGACGCGACCGCATAGCAAGATTGTGCGGCCGCATGAGTGAGACGCGAGCCGCATGAAGTGGGATGCGGCCGCATGAGCTTGACTTGTAGTTTCACAATCTCTAAACTTCTATGGTGCGGCCGCATGACATGATGGTGCGGTCCGCACCAAGTTCTGAATGTCCTTACTTTAATGATCTTTGACACTTGAGCAGGTTTCACTCCGATTTGAGCCGATCTTTGATGATTTGTCACTTTATAGCTCAAACCTGCAATCAAGCACAATCTGTAAGCATTTTGGGACTATTTTGTAGCAAATTACACTCAAAGCGCAGGCAAGTATGGGTATAAAACATGTTAAAATCCTACTTATCATGCACCTGCCATATTTATGGACTTGATGAATAGCCTATTTTGGCCATATTTAGATCTGTTCGTGATAGTCTTTATTGATGATATTCTGGTTTATTCACATTCAGAGGCTGAGCATGTAGACCACCTACGAGCGGTACTCCAAACCCTCTATGATAAAAAGTTGTATGCTAAGTTTTCTAAGTGTGAGTTCTGGTTGAAGTTTGTAGCATTCTTGGGGCACATTATATCCGACGGAGGTATACAGGTAGATACTCAGAAGATTGAGGCTGTGAAATCCTGGCATAGACCTACCATTCCGACAGATATTCGTAGCTTTCTAGGCTTATCAGGATACCACCGGAGGTTCGTAGCAGGTTTTTCTTCTCTTTTAGCACCATTAACGAAGTTGATGCAGAAAGCAACTAAATTTCAGTGGACAGAGGCCTATGAGCAATGTTTTTAGGATCTTAAGAACAGGTTGACCTCAACGCCAATTCTAGCACTTCTAGAGGGTTATGCCATGTATTGAGATGCCTCGGGTATTGGGTTAGGATGTGTCCTGATGCAACAATGGAAGGTAATTGCGTATGCTTCAAAGCAGTTAAGGAAGCACGAACGGAATTATCCGACCCACGACCTCAAGTTAGCTATAGTTATCCATGCACTTAAGATATGGCGACATTATTTATATGGTGTTCATGTTGATATATTCACAGATCAAAAAATCTTGCAATAAATCTTCAAGCAAAAAGAGTTGAATTTGCGACATAGCGATGGCTTGAGTTATTGAAAGATTACGATGTTAGCATTCTCTACCATCCAGCGAAAGCTAATGTTGTGGCAGATGCCTTAAGTCACTGATCTATGGGTAGCTTAGCACATGTAGAGGCTGGAAAAAGACTTTGACCAGAGAGATTCATCAATTAGCTTGTTTGGGGGTTCGGTTAGTAGACTTTGGCAATGGAGGAGTTGTACTCCAAAATGCTGCAAAATCATCTCTCATAGCTGAAGTAAAGGAGAGGCAGTACAAGGACCCAGAGTTGGTCGAGTTGAGAGAACGGGTTCCACAGCAGAAGAAGTCATTGTTAGAACTCAAAGGAGATGGGGTTCTCAGATACAGAGGTCATTTGTGTGTTCTAGATGTAGCAGGACTACGAGACATGATTATGTCAGAGGCACATTATTCGTGGTACTCCATTTACCCTGGGTCGACGAAGATGTATCATGACATTAAGGATATGTACTGGTGGAACGATATGAAGAAGAACATTGCTGAGTTTGTCACCCAATGTACTAGTTGCCAGCAAGTGAAGGTAGAGCACCAGAAGCCCGGAGGGCTAATGCAGACTATAGAGATCCCGACATGGAAATGGGAGGCGATAAACATGGACTTTATCATGGGTTTACCTCGTTCTAATCGTAAGTTCGATTCCATATGGGTGATAGTCGATAGGCTCACGAAATCAGCTCATTTCCTACCGGTCAGATCTACATATACAGCAGAAGATTATGCAAAGTTATATATTAAGGAGATAGTGCGGCTACACGGAGTACCAGTTTCTATTATATCTGACCGTGGGGCTCAGTTTACAGCACATTTTTGGAGGTCATTTCAGAAAGGTCTGGGGACTCAAGTGAATCTCAGCACAGCTTTTCATCCACAAACTGATGGACAAGCCGAGCGCACAATTCAGACACTCGAGGATATGTTACGAGCATGTGTGCTGGATTTTTAAAGAAGTTGGGATGAAAATCTACCTCTTATCGAGTTTGCATAAAATAACAGTTACCACTCCAGTATCCAGATGGCTTCATACGAGGCTTTGTATGGGCGTAAGTGCAGATCTTCTATAGGGTGGTTTGATGTTGGAGAATCTGGGTTACATGGGCCAGACCTGGTTCAGTAGGCCATAGAAAAAGTAAATCTTATTCGGGAGCGATTGTTGACAGCTCAGAGTCGTTAGAAGTCATATTCTGATGTACAGTGACGAGAATTAGGGTTCGGGGTTAATGGTTGGGTATTCTTAAAGGTGTCACCTATGAAGCGTGTGAGGGTTGGCAAGAAAGGCAAACTTAGCCCACGATATATTGGGCCTTATAGGATCATTCGGAGAGTGGGCCAAGTAGCTTATGAGTTAGAGTTGCCCTCGGAATTGGAGTCCGTCCATCCAGTTTTTCACGTATCTATGTTACGGAAGTGCATTGGCAATCCTACCCGAATAGTGCCCATAGGTGATGTACAGATTACAGAGGACTTGTCATACGAGGAAATTCCTGTTGCCATTCTAGACCGACATATCCGCAAGTTATGGAATAAGGAAGTAGCCTCCGTGAAGGTTTTATAGAGAAGCAAGAATGTGGAAGAGATGACGTGGGAAGCGGAAGAAGAAATGAAGTCTAAATACCCCCACCTATTTCAAACTAGAGATATGGCTCGAGATTTATGGAATACCTCAGCACAACTATACTCAGGCCAGTAGGTCATCAGGTAAGCTCTCATTTTGACTCTCAGAACGTATAATGAACAGTTATGTGAAGCCAAGTATTGCTATGTATAGACAGTGACCATGTGTGGCGTGTATAGTATGTTTTCTGGATGCGTACAGGCTGGTTTTAGTCTAGTATACGGAGGAGACCCTTGCAAAAAAAATCCCAGGTATCTAAGAGTAAGCATTCGAGGACGAATGTTTCTAAGAGGGGAAGGATGTTACATCTCGCATTTCGTACGTTAAAGTTTCATCTTCAGTTAATTGACGTAGACTCAGGGATGAGATTATCTTGATATTAGCATATTAATGCTATTTATAACAAGCAATAAGTAAGGGCCATGAAGGATAAAGGGTACACAAATTAAAGAAAATGAATTTCATTAAAGGTTGTCAAATTTGGACAAAATACGGTCCGAGCTATAATACCCAACACCTATGGACTAGTACCATGCAAGGTACCATATGACCACGGTAGTATGATGTATAAAGTATATTAAAAATAAGTAAAATTTTAAGTAATTTGAGATAATTTTGAATTATGCGGGTAATTGGTTAATTACCGGGTAGCGAGATATTACCTAGTTAATTAATTAATTATTTATTGGATAAAATTAAACCACCATGTGGCAGCAAGCCACATACCTATACATATGACCCTTAGTCATTTTAGGGTATGTGGCAAACTAATGTATTAACTACAATCACTACCTGATCCTACGTGTAAAAAGATAGAAGTTGACAAACGTAGTTAAATGTATTAAAGGTAAAACACTACAAAACATTTCATTTATAAGGCATTACAGAAGGAGGAAAACGTTATGTACTCTTAAAATATCTTTCAAACTTCATTCTCAAAGACATTGATATCAGATCCTACAAGTTTCAACGGTTCCAACAAGATTTAGCAACGTAAAATTTTGCGGTTTTAAGGGAGTACGGTGTACCTCTTTTTCAAGAACATCATACGGATTTTTTCCTACTTCATGTATGTTAAGGCTAAGTCTTCCTTCATTTTGGCATGATCTTGTCTTTACACAAGTTTGATAACGAGGCATAAAGAAAAATTCATATCCCGGAATTTACGTATATTTTTCTAGTCTCGCAAGTTACAATATTCTCTTTAGCAGGACTTCATATTCAATTGAGTATTTCCTTCTTCCATTCAAGAGAAGAGAGTGTGTGTGTGTGTGTGTATATATATATAGTCAAGAGAGCAACAAGCCTATATATACAGTATTACAGTATTGTCATTACCATCGAGCTATAATCGATGGGCAGGCCCCTATTGGGCAACCTCTGATCAATGGTAAGTTATATGCCGAGCCTACTATGGCCGAGAGCCTATGAGCGAGCCCAGTTGGTCGAGATACAGAGCCTAGTATGGCCGAGTGCCTATGAGCGAGCCTACTACGGCAGAGCAGATATATATATACCGAGCCTTATAAGGCCGGACAACTATTTTACTTACCATATTGAGAGAGTTGAGTTAGTATTAGCATATGAGCATATCTTCAGATTTTCTTTGACTCCCAGTTGCTTTCAGTTATTATGTTATCAGTTCAGTTTCTGCTTTCAGTATATTGCCTTACATACCTGGTACATTATTTTGTACTGACGTCCCTTTGCGTTGTATTTCATGCGTGCAGATTCAGATAGACAGACGGGTAGACCTCCTCAGTCGGTGTTGCCCGAGTTCAGCCTTATCGGTAAGCTCCCCATCTTTTGGAGTTGTCGGGTCTAGCAGTTTGATGTATATCTTGTGCATATATGTAGATAGGTTATGGGTAGTTCGGGGCCCTGTTCTGATCACAGTACATCTATCGGTAGAGGCTTGTAGATATATCCTGTCAGTTACTGCAATATGTTGGGCTTGTAGGCCCTGTACTTATATTTTGTTGGCTTGTCAGCTGTAGTAATTATGACGGCCTTGCCGGCCCAGCTTTATGTTAACATTTAGTCAGCGTTAGTCTCTATCCAGTCTTATATTTTGCATCGCACATTATTTTGTAATGTGGCCCATGGCCAAAGTATGACATTACATGTTCAGAGTCTCTTAGTCGCAAGTGGTACGCAAAAATAGGTGAGGCACTGGGTGCCGGTCTCGCCCCAGACTCGGGGCGTGACAAAGAGGGAGAAGAGTAAGGTTGCGATCGCCATGCAGCTACCTTGCCGACTCTGAGTATCCGTGACAGATGGAAGAATCAGCGCTCGCTATCACGCTCAGCAACCCCTAGATCTGCACACAAGGTGCAGAGAGTAATGTGAGTATGCCAACTCAGTAAGTAATAAATATAAATAAATACTGAGCAGTAAAAAATACATATATCCACGTCATGAAATCTCAGTAAATACAGCACGCTTTCAAATTATTATATAAGTCAAATTATTATATAAGTCAAATTATCTCTTTTAAAATCCAATTTCGGTAAAAATCATTTGAAGATATTTTTCAACAATTTCAGCAGAGTTTCAATGAAATTTAGATGAAAATCATAAATAGCCCCTCGAGCAAAGCATGTATCATAAATCGCCCCTCGGGTAAACCTCGCAACCATTCGTAATCAGCCCCTCTGGCACAACAAGAATCAGGAGCAGCCCCTCGGGCAATATCATATCACTCACTCAGGGTACCCGCGCTCAGTGGAGGTGTACAGACTCTAGAGGGGCTCCTACAACCCAAACGCTATAACAAGTCATCACGTGGCATAAATCAATCAGGCTCTAGGCCTCTCATAATCACAAATCAGTACAATATGCTGCGGCATGCAGCCCGATCCCATAATATCCTCACAACATAGGCCCTCGGTCTCACTCAGTCAGAAACCTCTCAAGCCACTCGGGCTATCAGTAAAATATAGTGTTCAGCCCAAAATATCATTTTATGCATCAAAATGGGGTAATAAATACTGAATTATGAAATTAGTAAAATATAACATGACTGAGTATAAATCTTAAGTCAAAACAGTGAGGAAATAATAATAAAAGGCCCCTAAGGGTCCAAACAGCTTGGCATTCAGCCCAAATATAGAAATTCTTTCTAAAATACAAAGATATCATATAGTTTCCAGTCAAATAAGCAACTTAATAGTTGTTATGGGGTGGACCGAGTCACAATCCCCAATGGTGCACGCCACACGCTCGTCATCTAGCACGTGTGTCACCTCAAAATAGTGAAACGATGTGAAATTCGGGGTTCTATACCCTCAGGACAAGATTTACAATCATTACTTACCTCGAACCGGTCAAAACTCTAACCCGCGATGCCCTTGCCTCTTGACTCGGCCTCCAAATGTTCCGAATCTAACCAAAATTAATATATTATCATCAATATATGCTAAAGGAATGAATTCCGCATAAAAATTATCAAATTAGACCAAAAATCCCGAATTTGCTCAAATCCCCCCCATCCCCCTCGAGCCCACATCTCGGAATCCAATAAAAATTACAAAACTAGAAATCCCATTCATTCACGAGTCTATACATATCAAATTCATCAAAATCCGACATCAAATGATCATTCAAATTTCCAAAATCAACTCTCCAAATTTCTTCTATTTTCCTCAATTTTCACCCCAAATTCCCAATTTAGATGATAGAAATCAAGACACAATCATGGAATTTAACCAAATTTGAGTGAAGAACACTTACCCCAATCACTCCTCTGAAAATCCCCTTCAAAGTCGCTTTCTCTCGAGCTCTCTATTGAATTTTGGAATTATGAACTCAAGCCCTCGTTTTTGAACTTAAACATTCTGCCCAGACGTTTCCTTCATCGTGATCGCGGAATTTGCTGCGCGATCACAAAGCACAAAATGGTCTGCCCTTCATATTAACCTTACGTGATCGCGGAACACTGTTTGAACAACTCACACGATCGCGACCTTACTCAGGTGATCGCATAGAACAATTCACCTCACCTCCTCACAGTTCGCTACCTCTACGCGTTCGCGAAGCATATCAGCACCCAAGCACGCGATCGCGGAACCAACATAGTGAACGCGAAGAGTAACTCACCTGCCTCACTCCACATCCCTTCGCGAATGCGAGAGCCTTCTGGCGAACGTGAAGGACAAATCTCTGCAACAGAAACCAGAAAAATCTGCAACTCTCCAAACCAAGAATTTGATCTGTTAACCACATGAACTCACTCGAGGCCCTCGAGACCTCAACCAAACATGCCAACACATCCCATAACATCATTCAAACTTTGTCGTGCCTTCGAACTACTCAAAGAAACACCAAAACACCAAATCAACCTCGAATTCAAGCCTAAGAACTTATAAACTTTCAAATTCCACAAATGACGCCGAAACCTATCAAATCACCTCCGAATGACCTAAAATTTTGCACACACGTCACAAATGATACTATGGACCTACTCTAATTTATGGAATTACATTCCAACCCCGATATCAAGATTTCCATTACCGATCGGAAAATGCCAAATTTCCAATTTCACCAATTCAAGCCTAATTCTACCACAGACCTCCAAATTACATTTCTAACATGCTCCTTAGTCAAAAATCACCTAACGGAGCTAACAGAACCATCATAATTCACATCCGAGATCTTCTACACATAAGCCAATATTTGGTTGACTTTTCCAACTTAACTTCTAAATAAGAGACTAAGTGTCTCATTCCTCCTCAAAGCACTCCGAACTCGAACCAACCAACCTAATACCACACAATATAGTTGAACAACATATAAGGAAGTAGAAAATGGGGAAACGGGGCTATAATTCATGAAACGATTGGCCGGGTCGTTATAGAAAGTAAGAAGAAAGATGCTACTAAGGGAAAGAAAAATGTGGTTGAGCCTGTTGAGGCAGTTGAAATTGATGAGATGGACCTGGTCCTTTGGGACGAAGAGGAGACAGAAGAAATGGAGGCTCTAACTCCAAAGGCTAAGAAAGCCAAGTCTTCCATAAAGAAGTCTGTTTCAAAACAAAGTATGCTGAGCCATCTACTTTGGCTAAAAGAACCAGGTCTGCATTGAAATCAAGAAAAGTGAAAATAGTGGAGGATGAAGAATGGAGTGGAGAGGAAGAAGAAGAATCTGATGCTGAGAAGGACAAGATGGTTAAGTTTGGGAAGAGAACCATCTTGAAAGGTAGACTCCTCAGGGACTTGGAGGAGGAAGAGATGTTAATGCAACTGGAGAAGTTACAGTTGCAAGGTTGGAAAGACATGGTCCTTCAGACTGATAGAAAGCTGGCTAGAACTGAGGTTGCGAAGTTCATGGCAAATTGTGAGATCAAAGATGGTAGGGTCACTAGTGTGGTCAAGGGGGTGACAGCGAGGTTTGATGATAAAGAACTGGGAGAGATATTATGTGTATCTTCTGAAGGGTACAATGATTATAAAAAGCCCGAATGGCCAAGTTTAGAGAATCTCCCTACTTTAACTGTCATCACTAAGAAGTTTGGTGACAATGAAGAGGAGATTGAGCCTAAGGCTATTTACAAAAATGAGGTGAAGCCACCCCACAAAGTGTTGTTCGAATTTGTTAACAAAGTTATGCTGCCTAGTCAGGAAAGGAGGCACATTGCCACATTCATGGACCTGGTACTTATGGAATATTTGGACAGTGGGAGGCAAATCAATTGGCCTGGATTTATCATCCAGCTTCTTGACAGGGTTCTAAATGGCACCAAAACTCACGCCATACCCTATAGTTTTAGTCTCACGGCTTACTTGCACACTTCAAGGTACCCATCAAGAAATAGGAAGTTGGTACAAACAAGGATCATTTTGGGGCAAACATTCTAATTGCTTGTGATTATGAAGTCTAAACCACTCGCAAAGAACTTGGTTCATCCAAAAAGGTACCAGTGAACAGCAAAGTGCGAGTTTTGGTGCAAGAAAGTGGGGCTAAGGATGCTGAGATTGATAGGCTGAAGAAGAGGTTGGAAGAAGTGGAGACTGAGAGAGATGCTCTTAGAGCTGAGCTGGCAAAAGAGAAGGAGAAGAATGATGGCATTCTTCATGATATGCTGAAACTTCTCCAAGCCAAAAACCAAGAACCTGGTCCTTCTCAACCTTAAGCTTCCTAGCCTAGTTTAGATCAACCAGTGACCCAGATGGGATTTTTTTGTTTGTTCTTTTGCTTATGATCTATTGTTTTTATTTCTTTTTATGCATTTGGTAGGATCTTATCAATAAATGAAATTCACTATTTTTCCTCTAATTATCTGTTGATATTTCTTAGATGGATAATATCCTTAGATTGATAGATCACACTTGATTCCATGATTGCATTTGAAGTAGCCCTGGTGGCCATGAGTAATTTCTATTAAAATCTGGTTAGCTAACATAATTATACAACTTTTTGATGAGGCCAAAAGGGAAAATTATGTTGTGCTTTTAATTTGGACTATGATGTTTATAACCTAATCAACCTGGTCCTTGATGATTAGTGACTTTAAAAGGTAAAGTGTTCTAACTTTGTGTTGAAAGTTGAGCTGAGTTAAAACGCTTATGAATAGCACACAGTTTGTCATCATCAAAAAAGCGGAACTTGTTGGCCCAAGTGAAGTTTGTTTGATGATTGACAAAGGAACTCAAGCATGAACCAAGTCCATCCACAGCGTACACAAACATGGGCACATTCAAGCATAGGGATGCACGTAAGGGAGATAAGCTTAACTTGTTATATTTGATATCTCCTGATCGAAAAGGTTGCATAATTGATAATGAGAAGGGCTCCTTACTCAAAGAGAACAAATCTAAGATAAGGAAGGAGTTAGAAGTTGAAGTTAACTATAACTCATCTACCAAGGAAGAGTATAGCATTGGAATTCTAGTTATTTCCTATTCCACTAACTCTATAAATTACAGGATTTTCTCACTTTATAGGCACGCACAAAACCTGAAGTTAAACGTGAATTGAGAGCAAAATAGCAAGGTATTTTGCAAGCAATTCTTGTGTGATTCAAGTGTGTGAACCTGAAGCTACATGAACTAGATAGAAGAACCAGTTCCAAGTGTCTTCCTTTTATTCTAGTTTCATTGTAGTAGGTGTTTTCAATTTGTACTTTTCAGCTTTATCTAAAAGTAATTGTATTAGGTACTCTGAGTATTCAAGTTAGAGTTAACTTGAAGTTGTCGCAACAGTTAGAGGCTGGTTGCCACAATGGTATTAGAGATAATCCTTAGGTTTACAAAAAATTTTGTAAATGTTGTTTTGGCTCAGTGATTTAGTAAAGTGTTGGGAAAAAATCTAGTGAGCGGTAGGCAATGGTTTTTTTCACCTTTTGAGCCGGGTGTTTTTCATGTAAAAATACTTATGTTCTTTACTTTCCGCATTTATTATTTCTGTAATAGAAGTATAAGGAACACATAGAAGAACCAGGTCCTTCTATAATCTGTGCACGCAAAAATTGGACACCACACAAATCATCCCCCCCTCTTATGTGGAATTGAAGTATAAAATATCAGACATGATCAAATATTCTCAACCTCTTCCCTGAACCATTAAGTCAACTTCTTACTAAGTAGTTTGAGCTTTTACTGAAGCCTCCACATAGGATTGCCAGTAATGTGAGTAAACCATACTTGTTCCACCAAATTCATGAATGAAGATTGGTCTGCTAAAAAATTTTAAACTTGAATTACCTGATTCCCATATAGTAGTCATTGCCATTTCTCACCAGAAGTGGTTTATGGTCTGTTCATGTTCTTGGAAGGTGCTTTACCACATTTTTAGAGTAGAGATCTAGGACCATTGATCATTGATGAAGGCCGTATCCAGTATCATCCATATTCTTTTCTTTGGCTCCAAGTTATTGCATCAGGTATATTTTGGACCAATAAAGCCTAAGTCCACAAATTCATAGTTGTCCGTGCAGTTATAAAAATCAATACTTTTGTGCATTCTATGAAGTTTTTCCCATTTCTTCTCATCTGGATCAAGGATGACATTGAAGTCACCTATAATACTCCAAGGACCTCTAATCTTGTTGTAAATGCTCTCAAGACTACTCCATAACTCTTTCTTTTCCACTGGAGTACACTTAACATATACAACAGTAATATAGAGATCAGTGACAGTGATAGAATGATGCACTTTAATAGTAATTTGTTGATCATCATTAGCCATCACACTGGTATGAAATTTCCATTCCACATAGGCCAAATCTGACCATTCATATGGGAGATGTAGTCTTGTAGCCCCAAGTAGTTCATATACCTATTGATATTGGTCATATTGATAAAAGATTATAAGATCACCACAAGGTCCACCTTATTGATGTTCATAAGTTTTTTTAGCCTTTGGATTGCCTTTTGAGTCTACTCCTCTAATATTCCAAAATATAGCACTAATAATGGATATAATGGAGAGGGAAGTCCGTTATTTCTCCTTCCATCAGAAGGATTTTGATTCTTTTCTTGGTGTTTCCCTTTTTTTTCTTGTTTTTGCTTTTTTGAACATGAGTGAAGCTTTCATTGTCATCCTAACTCTCCTGTTCGGTGTGCAATTGGTCCTCCTAAAAAACAATTGTAACTCTATTTGGAGAAGTAATCTCGGTTTGATAATCATGCTCCTTGATTTCCTAGATTTTCTTTGCTTGCTCCCGATTAGGAGACCCATTTAAATCCATCATCAGATTGATGTCTGGCATGGCTTTGATCTCAAAAGGCATGCTAGAAGAAGTTTTATCATCCTTCTAATAATTGTTCAATTGTTATTTTCCTTAGGCTTCTTGAAGTCTCTCAACTTTTTGAATGTTGGTGGATTCTTAACCAATTTCATCAGTGCTTAACGAAGTTTCCTCTTTGCCATCAAAGCTTTTCATAGCACGATTGTTACTGGTTTGCTAATGCACTTCTTTGTCTTTTCCCATCCTAGACTCTGTATTAACTTCCATGTTTTGTTCATGTTCTTGTTGTGATTCAAATTCAATGCTCCAGTATTCTTTTCCATCCTTTAGTTTGCCTAAATACTGATTAATAATAGGTTTGAAAATAACTTTGGATCTTCTTAGGAAGTCTCTTTTGCTTTCTAATCTTGCTTTTTTGGAAGTTTTTGTCTTGATAGTATGTTCGTTTTGCTCTATATCATTACCTCTTTCATTCATACCTTCTTTAGACTCATTCTTTGTTTGATAAACTTGAATAACTGGCTCATTAGTAAGGACTTCTCCTCCACAATTGTTGCCATTCAAATTTTATTCTGTCGTGCCTCCTTGGTGTCATTGTCCTCTTTTACCTCTTTTGCCTTCTTTGTCTTTTGTTTGTTCCTTACTTCATTTCTTTCTATCATATCAGTATTCTTTTTTCCTTTCCCTTTTTCGGTATCCTCTTCCTTAATTTCAACTATTTTTTTCCATTCTAAAACCTGCCAATTGAGCATATTGTGCCCAAGCTTTTTACAAAGCTTGCAGCACTTTGGTATGCCCTCGTACTCCCATTCCTGGATAAATCCTGTCTGTGGGGAGTTTTCATAGATGCAGCCAAGATAAACAGATTCGGGTTGGGGCTTTAGGAGATTTATTTCAATTCTAACCTTGGCCATACTAGGCCTTGTCTTCCCCTAGTAGCTAGGTCCATTTCAAGAGGGGTGCCAATTTCGCTCATCGCTTGTTTGACATAATGTCATATGTGTATGTGAAATGGAAAGCCAGTGAGTAGGACCTATACCGGCTCAATCGGAAGATCTTCTTCCGATTTGAAGTTAGGTGATCATTTTTGAAGCCACATTTGTCTTCCTTCAATCTCAATAACCCGCCCACACCAGATTGTTTAAAAATCATCCTCGTTGGTGAAGTCTAGGAAGACATTATAGTTGTCGTAGACTCCAATTTTGACTGATCCTTAGATCGAGGTCAGTTCCTTGAATTTTGACCTTAAGCGATCGATTTGGTGTCTTGGTCTTAAGAATCTGCCGACTATAGTATGCATGCACTCTACTGCTATGATACCGTAGTAGTTCGATGCTTTGAAATATAGAACTGTAGGCATTCCATTGTGTGTTTTGTGTATGGCTTTCACAGATTCTGGATCATGCCGATGAACAGGTAGAGTAGTACCAAAGGTCATAGCAATTTTAGTGGCATAAGTGTGTTTTTATTCAATTACCTTTAAGGGTTGGATCACAGTTAAAGGCGGAATGTTTTCCCTATCTAGATGCACCTGAATGGCGCCGTCTGGTGGGTCCATGTGGGTGGAGCATGGAGAAAATGTGCTAGACTAGGGATCCATTGGGTTTTTCCTAGAGAGAAAAAAGAGCCTAGAATCAATGTTGTTTGTTTCGATCTTTTTTATACATACTGATATCATCAAATTAACCTGAAAGAATTAATACTTGGAGATGATTCGGAATTAGATATACTTTCTTTTAGGATAGATTGTGCATTACTATTTAATCAAAAAATAAATTTTGTGGTCAAAGCAAATAAAAGAATAATTCGTGTTTCAAACAATCAATTTTACTTCACTTTTCCAAATATAAAAGAATAACAATAATGAAAAATAAGACTGAGATAATAAGGAAATAAAAATCTTATTGATGATTCTACTTCCTCGATAGGAAGGAACAAGATCTTCTAATGGTAGAGAATAATAAGAATATTGATAATTGATAGTATAACTTTGTAGTTTTTTTCTATAGGAATATGATGGATATAAATTATTCATGTAATTCATATGTAAAAGATAAGTTTTTAAAATAAAATATGAATAATAATATCCTATCCTTGCATATTTTCTAACAAATCTTGTAGGAAAAAAAAATTATGGAAAAGAAGAAAAGAAGCTAAAAGATAAGAGAATGAAGCAAAGCTACAGTTGCATACATCATCTTCATATTCGCAAATATGGAATATACATATGGGCTTATGGAAAGAGACAATTAGAGATGAAAAGGATTATAGTTGTATATATGGAATCTATATACGCAAGGTCACATTCGCATACATGGAACCTACATTTGCAAGGCTAACCTATGAAATTATGAATGGAAGCAAAAGAGCTATAGTTGCATATATGGAATCTATATACGCAAATGTCACATTTGCATATAAGGAACCTACATTTGTAAGTCTAACTCATGAAGTCAAGAATGGAAGCAAGAGAGTCATAGATGCATGCGTGTAATCTATATTTGCCAAGGTCACATTCACATACATGGAACCTATATTTGCAAGACGAACTCATGAAGTCAAGAGTGAAGTAAAAGTGCCATAATTGCATATAGTGAATCTACGTACACAAAGGTCACTTCGCATACATGGAACCTACATTTTCAAGACTAACTCATGAAGTCAAGAGTGAAGCACAAGTACCATAGTTGCATATATGGAATCTACGTACATAAAGGTCACTTTGCATACATGGATTTCACATTCGCAAAAATGGAACATGACAAAAGCTACTCATCTTTTTCTATAAATAGCAAACTCTCTTTGTATAAGGATACTCAATCTTTGTAAGACAAGAACTAGTCTTGGTCTTTATTTCTTTTCTTTCCTTATAGTAAAAATATTTCTAGTCTTCTAAATATCATTTTTAGCTTTTGTTACTCCATAATGGAGTAATTTCTTTTTGTTGGGATAGTTGATGAAGCTTGATATATTTTATAATATTATCTTAGTTTTTATATATTATTGGCTTGAAACTTTTTATTTACATTTCATACTGTGCTGAAATGATGGTTTTTAATTACTCTATCATCACATCTATATATTTTATCTCTAAGTTATTCATATATTAATTTTGTAATTCTCGCGAAGCAAAATTAATATATAATAATTAATGAACAAAATAGTAGAGTGAAAGTAATTTTTCAGTAAACTATTATTTCAAGTCAGTAATTTTGCTTGCCTCAGTTTTAATTCTCACGAAGGAATTGTTGTAGACAAAATTATTGATCCTTGGTAAAAATATTCTCACGAAGTTTTTACTTTCTTTTAGCACAATTCAAGCAAGAAAAATAGTTCGGTTTAAACATCACTAGTCTTAAATTGATTAATTAACATAATTCTCACTGAGTGTTATTAATTGGTTATTTCTTAGTGAGAAAAATATAATTATATTAGAAATAAGAAATTATTCTTTAGAGAAATAAATGTAGAAATTGAAATTTTATTATAGTAATATTATCAAGTAAATTCAATGATTCCCAACTCTTTTTTTTAATTATAAATCTTCCAAAAGTTATTTGTTTTGTTTAAGTAATTAACAAGTTTTAAACCTCACTCACTTTTCATCAATTTGATTCTCTCAAATAGTAGTTAAAATATTACAAGTATGTAGCATAGATTATCCAGTCTCTGTGAGACGATATCTTAAACTATATTAGAATTTGACAGAGTACGAGCAGGAAATTCCAATACACATTGACCTCGTCAGAATACATGATATGGAAAGGAAATTTATATAAGGGTACAATTCTTAACCGCTTATCCTATTTAATTACTGCCCATTACTAGGATTTATTACATTAATTACCTATTACGTGGGAGATCTGTAACAATTGAAGCAATAATAGTCAATCGCCCATAATCATGGATTCAGTTGATTTCTTTTCATATTAATGATCTTTCTATCTCTGTGGCTCCCAATGTCCTTAATTATCAACCTCGTGCCTATTTCTCCTTTTTAGCTAACAGGCATGATATCTTCATAGACGATCTCGTGAATATTACTCATATATCTTCTCTGCACATCCTTTTTCTTTATTGCTCGACTATTATGCCACCTATCATCATAATATTGGTCCATGCGGTGAGTTTATTTTTCACCAATACAGTTACTACCATCAATTGCCTTAGTGATTTCCTACAAGATCACTCGTGCATGGACTCTTTGTAGTTTTTCCACAGCAACAAAACTCTTTAGCCCAAGCTTTTCAGTCTCAACCATGGTGTTGAGAAAGGTCTCAAGTCACTCCGTTTAAATAAACAATGTGAGTGTTCAAGAGTTACATAACTCTACTCTATTTAGCACAAGGAATTATATGGTGAAGTTATAACTTACCTTTATTAATGAAGTGTATTATAGATCAAACACACATGGGTGCATGTACCAAGTTTTAACATAATCAAATCTGAAATAGTGTAAACCAATGGTCTTCCACTAATTGAAAGATGAATAGTTGTAACGAAAGCTCATGTAAGATGTCAATACGTGTGCATGATGTTAAAGTTTTTTCAATCGTGTGACATCTAATGTTGAAGTTTTTGAATTTTGTGATGTCTCATGAGCCAACTGAATTATTTTCGTCGGTCAAGTAATAAAATTTTAGTTGATGATGAGGGACGGTGAAACTGAACATAGGATCTCTGGGTGCTTAGTGCTTACCACTTAACATGTCTTCTGCCTACATAATTATGTCTTCAAAAAATTCAACTCGACTTGAAGTAAAAGTACTTGTACACTAACGATAGGTTTATAAAACTTTGAGGGCTGATGTTCCAAAACTAAATGTTTAAGAGGCTATAGCACCTCAATATCTTCTTAAAGAAAAAAAAAAAATAACCTCAAAAGATCTAGATTCAGTATGAACTTAAACCCAAAAGAGGATGAAGAATCTATGCTTACTTTGTTATGCGTACGGATTTTATTGCTTTATCAATAAAAAAAAATTGAGATATTACCACATATCCTAGGATTTTGTTTTATTGTCATCTTTGATGAAATCAAGTCTTGAATATCGACCTATAGCAGAACTTTAGAATTTTGTTCCCTATTCTAATTCATGCGAGCACTAAGTTATAGCTTTATCAAATAAAGTAACCAGTACAATTAAACCTGAGATACAATTAATTAAATGTCAAATTAAAAGTAAATGGCTTTTAATTAAGAAAGCTGAAACTTTATGAGAGAACACTTTCAGTTAAAGAGATTGAACCAAATTTCAACTGCGCATGAACGTGGACTGATATTTTTAAAAGGGAAGTACTTATCTAGAGCTTTAGAAGACAATCAACAGAACGATAATTTAACCTACTAAAAATTCAAATTGAAAAAGTTCATAAAACGAGTTCATACCTGAGTGATGAAACTAAGATAATTCATATATATTATTCACCTTGGATTTGAGACTTCCATGTGAAATATTTGAAATTTTTATCTTGGGAAAAGTGTCCTTGCTTATCTTACAACTTTTCTATCCTTATTGAAGTGAAAATCTTTTCTTTGAACAAAAAAAGAGTTCAAAATTCTCAAAACACTGGAATCCTATGTTTTTTTGAGACTTTTTGTAGTAGGTCATGCAAATACTAGTTCAGGAGACTTACGGCCTTTTTCTATTTTGCAGAAACGGATCTGCAGCAACTACAACTTGAGTCATGCTAAAAATGCTCTAGAGTTTAAAATTCTCAAATCACATAATCATTTTATTTATTTTTTTGGAATTTTTGTAGTATGTCATGTAAATACTAGTTTAGGAGATTTACGAGTTCATCTTGAGTCATCTGGTCATCGAAAACGGGCTAACTCCTTTTATTCGCGACCTAAAAATGCTCTAGATGTAGAGATTTAGTCTTATTCCTCAAACTCTTTGTCCTTTCTAATATAATGAAAAGAACGTTCTTTTTAATAACCATAATGGTATTTATATAGGCTAACATTAGCTTATTAGGGTTTTAGGTAGAGGATTAATTCAGGGATCAATTATTAATTAGCACCCTTATGGGTAGATCCGACCCAATAATATTTTCGAACAATCATGAACTTGAAAACAATGAGCAAGAGAGAAATTGAATGTCAGGAATTGCTTTACACTATTAAGATTTTATATAAACATACTTAAAGAGATAATTAAGCAAAGAAGATAGAAAAAATATATTTTCTAGCTGGTGCAAGTATTAAGTGCCTTTCAAGTCGAAGCATGCGGCCTTTGATGTGCTATCAAAGTATAATGATTGAGGTCTGAGGATGATAGAAAGAAAAAGACTTGAGTATCACTAAATATTTATTCAAATCAAAGGCACATCAAATCTTCAAGGAGCCCATCTGCAATGATATTTTCACTGCATTATTATATATGGAATAATACAAAGGCTCTTAACTAATTCAAAGATAAGGCTTAAATAGGCCACACAGAGCTCAAAAGTCGTCTATATTTGGGGGTTTCTCATACTTTTTACTAGTCATTTTCTCCATCTTTTCAAATAAACTTCATAATTTCAACACTCGGGGTAGAGAAGGAGTCACTATCTTTTAAGATTTGCCATTCTTAATATCTTTGAAAGTTACTCTAGATTGAAAAGGAGAAAAGGGAGCTCATCATAGTCATTCCGATGATTAAGAGATGATCATCCATCACTCGTTAACTTTCGAAACCCTTTTAACTTTTTTTAATCTCATTAGTCTACTTATGAAAGAGAGAGAAGCCTAGAGCAATATTAGGTATAGAGATGACCGTAAACATCGAAATTTTAACGGATCAAGCCCATATAAAATGCGGGTTAAATTTTATATTCAAGACATTATAAGACGACTCTTGAAATTCCAAGAGTCTATTAGGATTGCTCGGAGGTTACTCTATCAAAATCCTAACTTGGGGCTACTCTACCAAAACCCTAGGTCACTCCTATAAAAAGGATTACGTATTCTCTTAAAAAGGCATCTCAAAAATCGAGATCATTTCGAAAATTTCATAAGCTCATGGAATAATCACAAAGAGATCAAAATGTGGTCGGATACTTCTTGATAATTAAATACTTCAAAAAGATCCACAACATCCGTTCATGGAGATCAAATATATTCCAAGAAAGTGAGAAACATGTTGCTCCAGCCCTCGAATTATAGAGATAATAGGAGAAAAGAATCAAGGAAACAACTAAAATTGTAGCAGCATTGTTTATCAAAAAAATTATGTTTCTTTAAATTTATATTGTGATTACAATTTATTTTTTGTATCACAAAAATTTGTTGCAAACAATGACGATTGTGAAAATAACTTTATCAAAATTTGTTTGTGTTATTGTATGAAAGAAATTGCGCATCTAACCCAAATCCGTAAGATATATATTGAGTTTTGTGTTCCGTAATACTATGAGCCCCTTTAAAACTCTTACACAATTAGTGAGAGAAAGTATATTTACTAACACTCTCCCATCATACCACACTTGGCCTTCATTTCTTCGATTGCAAAATATCAAAGAGAGAGTATTTTAATTTTCAAGTTGCGACAAATGTCATTTTTTAAGGGTTGACTAAATATATCTATCATTTTCATGAATGGAAAGGACTATATACTCCTACATTTAAAATCATAATTGGTGGAATACACCCTGGAGTCGCACATTCTGATCATGGGAGAATTTCATGTGCCGTACGTTGGCACTTCTGTTTTCTAACGGAGATCTTTGCTGTACTTAGTGATTTCTCGATTTTCAAAATTAGCACTTCTTCGACGGTGCTAAAAATCTTTTCAATAGAGTCAAGTTGCTTGATGGAAAAATAAGGGGATTGTTATGAAATAAAAGTAATTTAGTAAAACATGAATAAGAAATAAAAGCAATCTAGTAAAACATGAACAAGAAATAGAGATAGAGAGAAGGAAGAGATTTTTTTCTTCAATTATGTGTATTTTTCTATCTATTACAAGGCCTTTATATATGCATAAAAGGTGAAGAAAATATGTCATGAAATATGTCATTGAATATGTCATTAAGCATTTGAGATGAAGATCATGGAAGAAGAGTAGACATCCACCATAATGTGATATTTATCATAACACTCATCCTTGAATGTCCATAGATAATGTGCCTCGTTATGTAAAACATAGATAATGTTTTACAAGCAATCTAGTAAAACATGAACAAGAAATAGAGATAGAGAGAAGGAAGAGATTTTTTTCTTCAATTATGTGTATTTTTTTATCTATTACAAGGCCTTTATATAGGCATAAAAGGTGAAGAAAATATGTCATGAAATATGTCATTGAATATGTCATTAAGCATTTGAGATGAAGATCATGGAAGAAGAGTAGACATCCACCATAATGTGATATTTATCATAACACTCATCCTTGAATGTCCATAGATAATGTGCCTCGTTAAAACCTTACTAGGAAAAAACTCTATGGAAAAAAATCCTAGTGAAGGAAAAAGAGTAAACATGTTTAGGAATACGTCTTTTGGTTGCCTCGTTAAAAACCTTGCAAGGAAAACCTGGTGGGACAAAACCTTGTAAGGGAAAAAAGTATACCACATATTAACTCCACCTGATGAGAGCATCAGTTCACATCCTTCAGCATTCGCATACCAATCTTGTACACCAGTTTCTTGAAGGTTGACGTCAGTAGAGATTTGGTGAATAAATCAACCATATTATCACTTGAACGAATCTGTTGCACATTGATATCACCATTCTTTTGAAGATCATGTGTGAAAAATAACTTTGGTGAAATGTGTTTTGTCTTATCTCCTTTTATGAATCATCCCTTCAATTGGGCTATGCATGACACATTGTCTTCATACAAAATTATGGGTAGTTTGTCACACTTCAAACCGCATTTGTCTCGGATAAGATATATTCTAGACATCAACCAAATATATTCTCGACTTGCCTCATGAATAGCAATTATCTCAGCATGATTAGAAGAAGTAGCCACGATTGATTGCTTAGTCGATCGCCAAGATATGACAGTGTCTCCACATGTAAACACATAGCATGTTTGAGATCAGACCTTGTGTGTGTCAGATAAATACTCTACATCAGCATAACCAACAAGATCAGAATTGCAATTATTGCCATAAAATAAGCCCACATTGGTAGTCCCTTTTAGATAATACAATATGTGTTTGATTTCACTCCAATGTTTCCTTGTAGGACCAGAGCTATATCTTGCTAAGACATTAACTGAAAACGTTATGTCACGCCTTGTAGTGTTAGCAAGATACATTAGTGCATCAATTGCACTAAGATATGGTACTTCGGGACCAACAAATTTTTCATTATTTTTATAAGGTCGGAATGGATCTTTATTTATATCGAGTGATCTCACAATCATCGGGGTACTAAATGAATGTACTTTATCCATATAAAATCGCTTTAAAATCTTTTCAGTGTATGCTGTCACACCTCCTTTTTCGCCCGCGCCGCCACAAAGGGGCGCAGAAGGGAGTTTTTCCAATTAAAGGAAAATCAAAACGGGATTTATTTATTTATTTCAGAGTCGCCACTTGGGAGATTTATGGTGTCCCAAGTCACCGGTTGAATCCCGAATCGAGGAAAAGAATGATTCTGTTTAACAGTCTGCGCACCAGAAATCCGGATAAGGAATTCTGTTAACCCGGGAGAAAGTATTAGGCATTCCCGAGTTCCGTGGTTCTAGCACGGTCGCTCAACTGTCATATTCGACTTGATTGTCTGATTTTATACAATTATGAACCTACGTGCAAATTTTAACTGTTTACCGCTTTGTTATTATTTATTCAAAGAATTGCAACGTTGTGAAAATGCATCTCGAATTGCGCCACATAAATGTACCCGCAATTTTTGATACGTTCCAACTTCGTTGAGATTTGGATTTGGGTCACATAAATGTGCACCCGAATTTAAGGAAGTAAATTATTAAAGCACGCGCCTAAAAAGACTAACGCGCGGTTGTTTTTTGGGAAAAGGCCGCGAAGTTCGCTAAGCGGCCGATCCCGAGTTCTAAGTAATTAATACGTACATTTGTGAGGGCCCCGCAATCTGTGCGTTTTGCTAGGCGAGGCTCATCTCATTTATTTTAAAAGGACAATCCTAAAGTGACTACATTTTCTCTATTAAATTTGTCTCTAAAAAAAAGAAAAATTCTAATTAATTACATGCTTGAAAAGGCCGTTACTTATTTATCGGATTAAGACAAATGCAAACTGAAAATTGCAATCGAGACAAAGGGAGATTGTTTCATGCCTTATTCTATAATTGAATATTACTAAAATTGAAATTATAAAATACATACAAAATTGTCAAGATATTCAAAACAAACTAACCATTCTCCAAATTGATTTAAACTAACATTCCTAAAATTGATTTAAACTATTGGAATTAACGGCTAGGAAATGTTATCAACACGGATTCGAATATTGGCCTATATGCTGCCTAACGGAATCGAACACTGCCTATTTAAAATCTGCCTCAAATACAAAAGAAAGCTAGAGATGAAATATGGCAACTAATCCCTTAACTTATTTGTTCATTCTACAAATTACATATTTAACTACATGGAGTCTGTAATTGACAAGTACAAACTATAGTTTGAAAACCAAACAGTTCCGGTTAAATACAAGACTACGTCATGCATTCCAGTTGAGTTATAAAACTAAACTATATATATCTTATTAAACTATAGATACAACACTAATTCATCAAACACCCTAGCATTTCATTTCACTTTCACATCTCACAGCCACATCAGTATTGATTCGAAAGTGTACCTGGATAACGGAAATACAAGAAGATGAAGGAGCGGTCAGCAACAGTAATAACATGGCAAGACAACAGCAACCCAACAGCAACACTTCAAACCAAATTCGAGGCTCAGAAAGATTTGAAGAAAACCAAACAAGCTCGATAGAACAGCCCCAAAAGTTTGTGAAAGACTAAACAGCAACAACCAACATCACCACAAACATACTCAACCACGCGTGTATTAAACCCAAAACTAAACTCGTATACTACTTTGTTTTTTGTTTTTTCTTTTTAAACTCTCCAGCACTCTTTTAGGATTTTCAGAAAAATGTTCAATCCCTCTTTAGATTTCCAGAATGTCTTCCTTTCCTCCCGAAAAATCCCCAATTCCCCCTTAATGTTCAGAAAATCACTTTTTCAGCTTGTGTCAAGCTCCTCTTTTATTATAGCCAAACTTGAAGCACTTAAATTAAATCCCATCATCTTCTCCTCATCCCCCTTTTGAATCTCACTACTTAATGTTTTGTCCCCACTATATTAAACAAATATATTAGTTCTCACTAACACATATCTTTTCTTTATTTAATTCTCTTATTCCCCACTACCGCATGTTTTGTCCCCCACTATATTAAACAATGTATTAATTCTCACTACCACATGTCTTGTCCCCCACTATGTATTAAACAATGTATTAATTTAATATTATTAGTACTTAGTGGACAGAATACTCAAATTAATCATTTTTAAAATCTTAAAATCCCGAAAATGCCCCTGAAACTACTGCAATTTACCATTCTACCCCAATCCCTTTCAATCTGTACCAAAAACATATCAGCTATAACCAATTCACCTAATCAACGATCCACTTAACAAACAAACTATGAATAAACAAACTCGCCAAACAAACTCCTAATCGACAACATTCATTAATTAACAACAGAGTCAGATTCATATCAACAAACTTATCAGGACAAACAAGTAGATTTAAATCACTAAACTCAACATCAGTTGAACTCAAACTAAATCAAACAATATCATAACAAAGATGAATGATTCAAACTAAATCAAAAACTAAAGACCAGCACATAAACACTCGACATTAAATCACTTGATGATCTAACGAACTTCAAACAAAAAATGAACACGAATTATCTCTAACACAAACAAAGACCTGGGTTTGAATTCAAACCAACCCATTGGAACACAAACACAATCATAGAAAGAAGAAAAGGAGCAGAAAATGAATTCACTAAAAGAAAACTAAAAGAAAAGAGAACGGAAACCTACTAATTTGAAGTCCGGGTTCGAACGGAACATCGACGTACTGCCTCGACGTATGACTGAGCATGACCTCGAATGCATGACCTCGACTTACTGCCTGGATATGGAGTTGGGGTGAGCATCTTTGGCTTGGAGATGGAGGGGTAATTTTAGGACGATGGGGGTCACTGGTTGCCGACGGATTGTTTGGTTGCTTGGTGGAGCAACAGCAGCAGGGGCTGACAAGGGGAGGCAGTGGCATGGCAGTGGAGCTGGAGCTCGACGAAGAAGGTGAAGACGGGAGGCTGGGCTGCTGGTGGTTGAAGACGAAGCAGCAGCCATGGTAGCTGGCTGGAGCTCGACGAACTGTGAGGTTTGCTGGAGGTCGACGAGGTTGTTTGAGGCGAATGTGGTCGTGCAGGAGGTGGTCGTTTGGAGTAAATGGTGGTGAGGGTGGCAACCATGAGACGTGAGGGGGAGCAGAAGCTGCGAGGGCAGCCATGGGAGGGTTGATGGTGGAGGGGTTGTTTAGGGAAGGAGAAGAAGAGGGGGGCGGGTGGTTTTAGGTTTTTTAGGTTAGGGTTTTTTCAAAAATGAAAAATGGAAGAAGAGGGGGTGTTTGTTTGGGGTTATGGGGCAGACCAGGTCGGGTCGACCCGGTGGGGTTTTTTTTGGGGTTGGATAAGGGGTTATTTAGTTTGGGCCTGGTTAATTTAAATTAAAAGGTGGCCCAATCCGATTTTCTTCTTATTTCCAATGCTTCTTTTTTTCTTCTTTTATTTTTTCTTAAACTAAAACTAAATTCTAAAAATCCTAAATTATCCTATATAACTAAATTAATTTATAAAAGTGTAAATTAACTCTCAATAACAATTAACACACAATTAAATAGCAATTACGATAAAATCACACAATTTGGACATTAAATGCTAAAAATGCAACGTACATTATTTTTATGATTTTTTGTTCTTGTAAAACAAACTTAATTGCTCCTAATTGTAGAATTAAATCCTAAATGCAAATGCGACATATTTTTTTATTTTTTATTAATTTAACAAATACATGCACGGACAAATACAAATAATTATCCAAAAATGCCACGAAAATTCTCAAAATTGCACATAAAGAAAAAATGTTTTATTTTGAATTTTTTTTTTGGAGTAATTCTCACATAGGGCAAAAATCACGTGCTTACAGCTGCCCCTCTTTGTCCGAAAACACGAAGAGTTTTCGTGCAAAGATAAAGTGAGCAGATACGAGCGATTTTTGCCCATCCGAGTACTCCGTGTGAAGCAATTTTTTGAAAGATTTAACCGAACCTTTGCTTCAAAGGTTTCCTACATATCCCTGGCTAGAAGGGAATCAGGTTAATGTAGTTCGGGAAGTTTTGGTAGCTGGGATTACCATGGGACTGCAATGTTGCTGCTGTTGCATATTGTTATTACTGCTTGCCGACCTCCTTTTTACACCATGCTGAAAGAAAACAAGAAGCTAGACTAAACTATAGTCTATGAATTACAAAATCTTATCTAGATCTTCAATCATGCTTTTGTGTCTCTTGTTGCTTTGATGTCTCTGTGACTGGTGTTTCCTCTGATGTTTCTTTGCTTCTGACTCGACTCGTATTCTCTCTTGCTTGTCGAGTTTGAACTGCTCATTTCCTTCTTGTGAGCTTCGCATTACTTTTCCATCGAATCTTGAACTGCCTTCCTCTGCTGGAGATTTTTGTTGTTTCCCGCTGGGGATTTTGGTTGTATTCCTCTCTACTGTTTCTTTACTTCTGGATCGACTTGTGGTCTTCCTTCTGATTTCTGTTAGGGTTTTTGTTGTAACCCTCCATTTTACTGACTTCAAACTTCCATGTATTCCTCTGTTATATGGGCGGGCTCCCAACTTCCAGACTTGAAATGTAATGACTGAAATGTATTCCTCTGTTATATGTGCGGGCTCCCAACTTCTTCAACTTAAAATGTAAAGACTGAAATGTATTCCTCTGTTATATGGGCGGGCTCCCAACTTCTTCAACTTAAAATGTAAAGACTGAAATGTATTCCTCTGTTATGTGGGCGGGCTCCCAACCTCAACCAACAACTTTGAAAATAAATCGTCATTCCATTCTTCAGGCGGGGCTCCTGACCTCAACAACAACTTTGAAAAATAAACCGTCATTCCTTTCTTCAGGCGGGCGATATTTCAACAACAACTTTAAAAAATAAATCGTCATTCTGTTCTTCAGGGGGGGCTCATGGCCTCAACAACAACTTTGAAAAATAAACCGCCATTCCTTTCTTCAGGCGGGCGAGATTTCAACAACAACTTCGAAAAATAAATCGCTATTCCGTTCTTCAGGGGGGCTCCTGACCTCAACAACAACTTCAAAAAATAAATCGTCATTCTGTTCTTCAGGGGGGCTCCTGACCTCAACAACAACTTTGAAAAATAAATCGCCATTCTGTTCTTCAGGGGGAGCTCCTGACCTCAACAACAACTTCGAAAAATAAATCGTCATTCTGTTCTTCAGGGGGCTCCTGACCTCAACAACAACTTCGAAAATAAATCGCCATCCTTTTCTTCAGGCGGGCGAGATTTCAACAACTTCAAAAAATAAATCGTCATTCTGTTCTTTAGGGGGGGCTACTGACCTCAACAACAAACTTCGAAAATAAATCGCCATTCTGTTCTTCAGGGGGGCTCCTGACCTCAACAACAACTTTGAAAATAAATTGTCATTCTGTTCTTCAGGGGGGGCTCCTGACCTCAACAACAACTTCGAAAAATAAATCGTCATTCTGTTCTTCAGGGGGGCTCCTGACCTCAATAACAACTTCGAAAAATAAATCGTCATTCTATTCTTCAGGGGAGCTCCTGACCTCAACAACAACTTTGAAAAATAAATCGCCATTCTTTTCTTCAGGCGGGCGAGATTTCAACTTCGAAAAATAAATCGTCATTCTGTTCTTCAGGGGGGCTCCTGACCTCAACAACTTCGAAAAATAAATCGTCATTCTGTTCTTCAGGGGGGGCTCCTGACCTCAACAACAACTTTGAAAAATAAATCGACATTCTGTTCTTCAGGGGGGCTCCTGACCTCAACAACCATTTTCCTTCTAACTTGAATTATCTTTCTTCAAAACTACTTTCCTCAAAACTTGTACTGTCTTCACTGCGGACTGTTGGGGATAACATTTTTTCAAAAATATGTTATCTTACTCCTTCAAAGACTACTTTCCTCAAGACCGACGTTTCATTCCTCTGCAAACCATTTCCTTTTGCAAAACTGGTCTTCTCTTTTTTTATCTTTTCTCTTTTCTCTTAAAAAAATTTTCTTTCTTTATTTTTGTTTTTTCTTTTTTTTTCTTTTTTTTCCTTTGTTTTGTTATCTTCTTCCTTTAAAGACTATCTCCCTTAAAACTCGTGTTATCTTCCTCCTGACATTACTTTCTTCAAAACTTGTTTTGCCTTCTCCCGAAGAAACTGCTAGGGATACCGCTTTTCACCAAACTTGTGTTAGACTTCCCGAAAATTTTCGAAATTAACGAAAATTTTCTGCCCCAGTTTGACAATCTTTCTTGTGGCGCATCTTTCCGTCATCGGTAGCATTCCCTGTCCCTTCTTCAAATCAAAGAAAATTTGGTCAGTTTAAAACGTGGTGGTTGGTTGTGATACTCCTGCTGGGGATGCCATCAACCATTCTCCATCTATGCGTTGTCTGACCATATCGAAGCTTGGATGATACCTTCCTACCTTCTTGACGATTCCTTATTCACAAACCTCTTAACCATTTTCCCAGTCTCCTTATCTAACCTCATGTATTTTTATGACATCCGATTTCACTTGAAGATCTTGCATGTTCGTTCATTGATTAACCACTCCTTCCATCGTCTGTGTTACTGAAATACCTTTTCCCGGTGCAGTCCTAATATCTTCTTTTGTGGTACTGTCCGTGAACTGGCATTTCCCTGACCTTTGAGTCTCCTATGAATCTCCCAATTATGTCCATTGCTTTCCGCGTTGTTCTTTCTTGATTTTCCGCTGGTCTTGGCCTTATAACCCTCGATTCTGCTGGGGATATCCTTCTTGACACTGGTCCATCCTTTTGTCAATCTCATCATCGAAAATACCCTCGGTTCAATCCCCCCGGCCCTCTTTTTGTTGCACTGTCCTTGAATTGATATGGACCAATCTTGGGTATTTTTCGCGAACCTTAAAGCACGTTTGACTATTACCAGCTCATTGCGCTTGTTCTTTCCTGACTTATACCCCTTTGATGTACTAGTCAGATCTCGTCTTGCATAATTGGGAAGCTGATGGCAAATTTTGAAATCATTTCTCGCTTGTTCTGACCAAGAGACTCAAGAAGAGGAAATGACAAAGGTAAAAGGAACAGAGTAAAAGACAAAAGGAAAAGATGACTCCTAACGAGAAAAATTACAAAGTAAAACCTATCAGATGTGGATGCCAACTCCATTGGCCATGACATGCACATGTGGCCTATCCTTCGTTGTTAACCGCCTTTCACAACCTTCGTCTGGTGCTTTCCTGTATGATTCTCAATCTTTATTCGACTTGTAGTGCCTGAAGGGTTTTCATTATCAAGCCTCTCTTATTTTGGTTTTTCTCTCAACTTATAGCCGCCTCAAGGTGGCCGTGAAGGTTTTTACCGATAAGACTCTCATTTTATTACTTTTTTGTCGGGGATCAGAGTGTTATTCTCGACTTCCATTTGCATGACTTGGTATCTTTCGAAGACTGGTCAAAAGGTCTTTCTTTGGACTGTAACGTGGGGTTTTGGCTAGGGCTAGAAAGAAAGGGTACTAGCGGCTCAAAACGAATCAATTTGGGTCCAAAATTTACAACCTTCGGAACCGGATTTCTTTACCTAAAACACAACTTCTGCCCCAGTTTCTGCATGGGGATTTTTTGATTTTTTGTTACACTATATTACACTATGCATGCTATGAACGAGCCGTAAAGCGCCTACGTATCCTCTTTGAGGAATTAGGTCAAACGTAGTTCCCAATTCCTCTTTATTTTATTTTTTTCATCTACCTATTATTTTCTTTTCTTTTCTTTCTTTTTCTCATTTCTCCTTTCTCTTTTGTCGTTTTGTTGTTTCTGTTGTTTTCTTTTCTTTTCTTTTTCTTTATCTTTTTCTTTATCTTCCATGCTTGTGTTTTCTAGTCGTTGCTACTGATTCCGAACGAGGGGTACGAAAGAAAACCAATAAGGCTCAAAAGGGTTAATGAAGGATAAAGTGTTTAGATAGCAGAATAAAATGCCTTCGTCATTCCAATCTTCAAAACATGTCAAGCACAAACAACACAATTAAACATTCACCAAATCTTCTGATTGTGCCAGACTTGATAACCATGCCCACACACTCGCCTTTTTATTTGTCATTTTAAAGCATCGTTGGGCAATACTCACTTTCGTTACCATGAACGGCCTCCTTGTCAATATGGCTAACTTGCTTTTAAGGTTTTTCTTTATGTTTTACTTGCCCCAGTTTCACGTGGCTCGGGCTTCGAATGATCTCAAGCTGTTCTTATTTCCCTTAAGTGTCCCGATCATCCCCGAATGGCTTTATAATTAACTTTTGAGATTAGGCTTAAACTGTGCGCGCATGTCATGTCACTAGAATCGGCGTTGAATAAAGACAAAACAAAAGGATAAAAAGAACTAAACAAAGAAAATGAATGGAGGTAACAAAAGACCGGAATTTGCATTAGACAAGCAGTGAAATGGTTCGTATAACAAAACAAGCAAAACAACTGGGGTACAACCTTGGAACAAACCTAAAACAATCCTAGACAACACTATGACAAAATGGAAGGATAAAAGGGTTTGACACAAGACAATGTCCGGATTACAACCCTGCCAATAACCCTGACAATAGAAATGACAACAAAATGAACCACCAAAGCTCCGCTCCGACTGAACAAGAAAGGGAGCGTCTTCCCAATTACCAAGCACGGCATCTTAGCCACTGAGCTTCGCATCAAGACCAATATCTGCTTCCACATCTTCAGCTTTAGTCAATATCCCAAGAGGGTTCACATGCTTTTTATTATTGTCATCGATCGTAATCACTCCTTCGTGAATCATTCTTTCTATTTCCCTTTTCAACGAACGACAACTCTCAATGCTATGCCCTGTGACATTGGAGTGGTATGCGCATCGTGCAGTAGGATCAAAGCTTCTTGCACGTGGATCTGGAGTATATCCGGGGAGCGGCTCAATCAGGCCAGCATGCTTTAGTCTTTCAAATAGACTTGCATAAGATTCTCCGATAGGGGTGAGAGTCTTTCCTTGTTTCAGCAACCTCTCATTCCTAAATGCCTGATTTGGCCTAAAACCTGATCCAGGGGGTTTCTGGTGTGCTCGTGGGTAGGCCTTTCGGGGAGCTGGATACTTGGAAAGTAAAGCATATCTTTGGGAGTCCTGTGGAGAGAAGTAGCGTTGGGGAGGGGAGTAGTGTTGGGAGAATATAGTTGGATGACGAGTGATAGAGCGGGTGGCTAGGAAAGCTGTTATAAGCGGGTAGATATGGAGAGTATGGGGAATCATCCGTCATTGAGTTAGGCGCTTGGGTAAGGACAGAGTTCAAGAACGTAGGCGGTGGCGGGGATGGTGTTTTCCCAGTCATCCATGCCTGATACATGTCTGCCACATGCTGCCTCAACATTCTTACCTCTTCTACCAACCCGTAGTCCTGTTCAACCAACCGCTTTCGGGCATCGGTACCAACCCACTCAGTTCTGTTGTTCTCTGCCATTGTCTTTTGCCCTTGTGTTGCGGGGAAGCGTTACTTTAGAATCACAACCAACCACCTTTCTGATTATTGAAAGAGGACAAAATGGAAGCAACCTGTTAGCGTTAGGTTTTTCAATAGATAAGAAAACACACATTAAGGATGCAATGCAACTAGGCAATTAACCCTTTCTATCATGCATTTGCTTCAGTTATGTGCGTCATTCCGGCTTCTTGTAATTGCGCTCCCTTTTTCTTTTTCTTTTTCTTTTTCTTTTTTTCTCTTTTTTTTAATGGTGGTCGAATCTTATGTGGATTGCTTACGTATCATGTCCCCGCATGAATCAGACCGGGCGTAGTTCTGCCACATAAAAGGTAAACAACAATAAAACATTTTTGGAATCACTTAAAGACGAACAACAGACTCGAAAGTCAAACGGCCCACATTCTCTAATCAAAAGAAATACAAACTCAAGCAAAATAAAATGACAGATTCCTTCCCCTATATGCCGATTTTGACCAAACGGCTGTTTTTGCAAACGTGGCCCCTTCCCAATTTCACATGAATTTTGAGGCCGGGAAGATTATTTTATGACACTTCACAAACTTGTCCGTTCTTTTACGAAAATAGCCTTTTGACAACTGAAAGATACTCTAAGGCTATCTCGGCAAGAACGGTTTAAGACACTGCTGAAACTGGCTCGGCTTATTTTGACCAAAAATCTAAACGGTATTCTTGACCACTGACTCTTTTTCTTATTATTTTTTAAATTAAAATAAAGACCGGGTTTTGCCAACGCGGCCTTTCAGCACCTCAGGGACGAAGATTTTAAGGCTGCGTTAGCTAACTGACCAAAATCCTAAAAACATGACCAAAGGTGGCCTTTTATGCAAAGTCAACCTTCCGGCGTCTTTTTGGGAACATTCGGCTATTTCTGACAAAAACAACATCACCCAACTCTATGACGAAAAATTAAAATTTTTGATATTTTTTTTTGGCTATTTTTGCAAAAGGGGAGGTTGGACCCGATGAGGGCTGCCTACGTATCTCACATCCTGTGAGAATCAAACCGGCGTAGTTCGGGCTGATCAGGAATAAAGGAAATAAACTAACTTTTTTTTTCGAATAAAATACTTACAAAGAAGAAAGAAAATATTTTTGGATTTCGATTTGTTTTTTTTTTTTTGAAAAGAAAGACGTCTAAAGAAATATTTTTTGAATTTTAACTTCTTTTTCTTTTTCTTGGAAATTTCGAAAAAAACTTCTAAAAAAGAAAGGAAATATTTTTGGATTATTACTCTGAATTTATGAAAGAAATACCACAAAAGAAAAGAAAATATTTTTGAATCTTGAATTTTCTTTTGAATTTTTTAAACAAATATTTTGGATTTTGAGAGAGATTAAAAGGAAATATTTTTGTATTATTTTTTTAAAATTGAGGTCTAAAAGAAAGACTTTATAAAGAAGCGAGTAATTGAAAATATTTTTTTTTTGGATTTTTTTTTTTTTTAATATGGTCGGTCGGAACCGAAGAGGTTTGCCTACGTATCTCACATCCGATGAGAATCAGACCCGCGTAGTTCGGGCAACATAAACTAAACTTGTAAACAAGACTCCTTTCTTTTGTCTTTCAAATAAATCAAACTAAAAAAGATAATTGTTTTTTTTCATTTTTTCAAAATTTTGGCAGGGTTTTGACACTACTTGGACATTGGTTTTATTTTTCTAAAAATAAGTAGTTATCTCCCTACACTGCTATTTTTCTTTTTCTTTTTTTTCAAAAAATCCCGATTTCAGAAGCCGGTCAGCATGCAGATCTGAAGCAAATAAATGTGCAAAACAAACAGGATGCAGCAGGATGGTCTTTTTTCATTTTAGGTTGCTTGTCCTAGACGGACCCAACCCCTGTGTTAAGTCCCCTAAGTCAAATACAACATGATGCAAATAAACGTTCCTACTAGGGATCCGACATGAAGTCAAGTTATTCTAGGTTCAACCTGGGTATATGTTCTAGATAGTGTACCCGAGCGGACAACTCGAGTTGAGGAAGGAGCTCCTTTCCGGGAACCAAAAGGCCAGCCGGCTTAGAAACTTTCCGAGCCTCTTTTATTTCAGGGTATGACACTAACAGAATAGGGAGTCTCAACCAGTAAGCACATCTCCGGAGGTGAGAAGAGGAGGTTTCGGCAAAGTTTATATGTACAGTTCAAATAATATCAAAGCGGTAAAAAAGCATCATTTTGCACATTTAGGCCAAAACATGTAATAAGATCAAATAATAAATAAAGACAAATATAACAACCCATCTAAGCTCGAATTCTGAACCCTGAACCAGAGATTCTGGGTTTGGTCCCCAGCAGAGTCGCCATAGCTGTCATACCTAATTTTTCGCCCGCGCCGCCACAAAGGGGCGCAGAAGGGAGTTTTTCCAATTAAAGGACAATCGAAACGGGATTTATTTATTTATTTCAGAGTCGCCACTTGGGAGATTTATGGTGTCCCAAGTCATCGGTTGAATCTCGAATCGAGGAAAAGAATGACTCTATTTAACAATCTGCGCACCAGAAATCCGGATAAGGAATTCTGTTAACCCGGGAGAAGGTGTTAGGAATTCCCGAGTTCCGTGGTTCTAGCACGGTCGCTCAACTGTCATATTCGGCTTGATTGTCAAATTTTATACAATTATAAACCTACGTGCAAATTTTAACTGTTTACCACTTTGTTATTATTTATTCAAAGAATTGCAACGTTGTGAGAATGCATCTCGAATTGCGCCACATAAATGTATCCGCAATTTTTGATACGTTCCAATTTCGTTGAGATTTGGATTTGGGTCACATAAATGTGCACCCGAATTTAAGGAGGTAAATTATTAAAGCACGCGCCTAAAGAGACTAACGCGCGGTTGTTTTTTGGGAAAAGGCCACGAAGTTCGCTTAGCGGCCGATCCCGAGTTCTAAATAATTAATACGTACATTTGTGAGGGCCCCGCAATCTGTGTGTTTTGCTAGGCGAGGCTCATCTCATTTATTTTAAAAGGACAATCCTAAAGTGACTACATTTTCTCTATTAAATTTGTCTCTAAAAAAAAAGAAAAATTCTAATTAATTACATGCTTGAAAAGGCCGCTACTTATTTATCGGATTAAGACAAATGCAAACTGAAAATTGCAATCGAGACAAAGGGAGATTGTTTCATGCCTTATTCTATAATTGAATATTACTAAAATTGAAATTATAAAATGCATACAAAATTGTCAAGATATTCAAAACAAACTAACCATTCTCCAAATTGATTTAAACTAACATTCCTAAAATTGATTTAAACTATTGGAATTAACGGCTAGGAAATGTTATCAACAAGGATTCGAATATTGGCCTATATGCTGCCTAACGGAATCGAACACTGCCTATTTAAAATCTGCCTCAAATACAAAAGAAAGCTAGAGATGAAATATGGCAACTAATCCCTTAACTTATTTGTTCATTCTACAATTTACATATTTAATTACATGGAGTCTGTAATTGACAAGTACAAACTATAGTTTGAAAACCAAACAGTTCCAGTTAAATACAAGACTACGTCATGCATTCCAGTTGAGTTATAAAACTAAACTATATATATCTTATTAAACTATAGATACAACACTAATTCATCAAACACCCTAGCATTTCATTTCACTTTCACATCTCACAGCCACATCAGTATTGATTCGAAAGTGTACCTGGATAACGGAAAAACAAGAAGATGAACGAGTGGTCAGCAACAGTAATAACACGGCAAGACAACAGCAACCCAACAGCAACACTTCAAACTAGATTCGAGGCTCAAAAAGATTTGAAGAAAACCAAACAAGCTCGATAGAACAGCCCCAAAAGTTTGTGAAAGACTAAACAACAACAACCAACATCACCACAAACAGACTCAACCACGCGTGTATTAAACCCAAAACTAAACTCGTATACTACTTTGCTTTTTGTTTTCTCTTTTTAAACTCTCCAACACTCTTTTAGGATTTTCAGAAAAATGTTCAATCCCTCTCCAGATTTCAAGAATGTCTTCCTTTCCTCCCGAAAAATCCCCAATTCCCCCTTAATGTTCAGAAAATCCCTTTTTCAACTTGTGTCAAGCCTCCTCTTTTTTTATAGCCAAACTTGAAGCACTTAAATTAAATCTCACCATCTTCTCCTCATCCCCCTTTTGAATCTCACTACTTAATGTTTTGTCCCCCACTATATTAAACAAATATATTAGTTCCCACTAACACATATCTTTTCTTTATTTAATTCCCTATTCCCCACTACCGCATACTTTGGCCCCCACTATATTAAACAATGTATTAATTCCCACTACCACATGTCTTGTCCCTCACTATGTATTAAACAATGTAATAATTTAATATTATTAGTACTTAGTGGACAGAACACTCAAATTAATCATTTTTAAAAACTTAAAATCCCGAAAATGCCCCTGAAACTACTGCAATTTACCATTCTACCCCCATCCCTTTAAATCTGTACCAAAAACATATCGGTTATAACCAATTCACCTAATCAACGATCCAATTAACAAACAAACTCTGAATAAACAAACTCGCCAAACAAACTCCTAATCGACAACATTCATGAATTAACAACAGAGTCAGATTCATATCAACAAACTTATCAGGACAAACAAGTAGATTTAAATCACTAAACTCAACATCAGTTGAACTCAAACTAAATCAAACAACATCATAGCAAAGATTAGTGATTCAAACTATATCAAAAACTAAAGACCAGCACATAAACACTCGACATTAAATCACTTGATGAAAAACTAACGAACTTCAAACAAAAAATGAACACGAATTATCTCTAACACAAACAAAGACCTGGGTTCGAATTCAAACCAACCCATCGGAACACAAACACAATCATAGAAAGAAGAAAAGGAGCGGAAGATGAATTCACTGAACGAAAACTGAAAGAAAAGAGAACGGAAACCTACTAGTTTGAAGTCCGGGTTCGAACAGAACCTCGACGTACCTCCTCGACGTATGACTGAGCATGACCTCGAATGCATGACCTCGACGTACTGCCTGGAGATGGAGTTGGGGTGAGCAGCTGAGGCTTGGAGATGGAGTTGGGGTGAGCAGCTGAGGCTTGGAGATGGAGGGGTCATTTTAGGACGATGGGGGTCACTGGTTGCCGACGGATTGTTTGGTTGCTTGGTGGAGCAACAGTAGCAGGGCTGACGAGGGGAGGCAGTGGCATGGCAGTGGAGCTGGAGCTCGACGAAGAAGGTGAAGACTGGAGGCTAGGCTACTGGTGGTTGAAGACGAAGCAGCAGCCATGGTGGCTGGCTGGAGCTCGACGGACTGTGAGGTTTGCTGGAGGTCGACGAGGTTGTTTGAGGCGACTGTGGTCGTGCAGGAGGTGGTCGTTTGGAGTAAATGGTGGTGAGGGGGGCAGCCATGGGACGTGAGGGGGAGCAGAAGCAGCGAGGGCAGCCATGGGAGGGTTGATGGTGGAGGGGTTGTTTGGGGAAGGAGAAGAAGAGTGGGGCGGGTGGTTTTAGGTTTTTTAGGTTAGGGTTTTTTCAAAAATGAAAAATAGAAGAAGGGGGTGTTTGTTTGCGGATCGGGGCGGACCGGGTCGGGTCGACCCGGTGGGGTTTTTAGGGTTGGATAAGGGGTTATTTGGTTTTGGGCTTGTGGTTTAGAATTGAAGAAAAGGCCCAATCCGATTTTCTTCTTCTTTTATTGCTTCTTTTTTCTTCTTTTATTTTTTCTTAAACTAAAACTAAATTCTAAAAATCCTAAATTATCCTATAGAACTAAATTAATTTATAAAAGTGCAAATTAACTCTCAATAACAATTAACACACAATTAAATAGCAATTACGATAAAATCACACAATTTGGACATTAAATGCTAAAAATGCAACGTACATTATTTTTATGATTTTTTGTTCTTGTAAAACAAACTTAATTGCTCCTAATTGTAGAATTAAATCCTAAATGCAAATGCGATATATTTTTGTATTTTTTATTAATTTAACAAATACATGCACGGACAAATACAAATAATTATCCAAAAATGCCACGAAAATTCTCAAAATTGCACACAAAGGAAAATTGTTTTATTTTGAATTTTTGGGAGTAATTCTCACATAGGGCAAAAATCTCGTGCTTACATATGCTGATTGATTGATAAAAAATTTATCTTTCATATACTCAATTTGTAGACCAAGACAAAATTTTGTCTTTCCAAGATCTTTCATTTCAAATTCTTTCTTTTTTACTGCTTTAGGAAGCTGCTTGGGAGTTATAATGATATTCGAATCATCAACATACACAGAGATTATAACAAATTCAAATCCAGATCTTTTTATAAAGATACAAGGACAAATTGAATCATTCTTGTACCCTTCTTTCAATATGTACTCACTCAGGCGATTATACCACATGTGCCCTGATTGTTTCAATCTGTATAAGGATTTTTGAAGCTTTATTTAATAAATTTCTTGGAAACATTAATATGCTTCAGAACAATTTTAATCCTTCAATGATTTCCATTATACGCATATCAAGTTTTCATGTATTGCCAGATTAAAACCTGAAATGATTATATCCACCATAAGAGAACATGTCTCCATATAATCGATGTGAGGATATTTACTAATTTTCTTGTGTCACAAGTCGTCTTTATGTCTATCGACTTGAACTTTTTGCACAAAAACACATTTATACCTCCATTGGCTTTATACTTTCAAGTGTTGAGACTATCCGTCCAACTTCACATTTTTCAGGTGAAATCAATATTAATTGCGTATATTTTATTTTATTTTGGCCAATCATTTATCTGTCCAAATTTCATGACAGATTTGAGCTCAAGATCCTTGTCAATATTAATAATATTGAGCGCCACATTATATTAACAATATCGTCGACGATCACTTTATGTCAGTTCCATTATTACCTAATAAAGATATAACTTATTGAGGTTTCTTTATCTCATTATTTTCAGGTACCTGAGCCTCTCCCATGAGGTCTTATGAATTGTTATGTCCTGGTGTTCTTCTAGAGCACTTGCCTCCTTATTATGACCATTTTGAATATTTGCCCCTCTCCTTCTTCAATGAGTTTTATCTTTGGAACCGATTGGTCTGCTACGCTTCATGCGTGGCATAGACTCTGTCCCTCATGGACTTTATTCTATTTGGAGCATTAGCAGCTGAAATATGACATTTAGCTTTAGGTTAGCAAATGCGTCTGGCAATAATTTGTAAATGAATTATCACTTGAACTTGAACTTTAAGTTCATATTTTCTTATACGAGGATCTATATGTATTCATAATAATTCATTTCATGTATCACTTCCTCAGCTGCCCATTTTTTCCCCTAATGTTGGGATCACCAACACATTTCTCAACCTTCTTTGGGAATACATCTTTGTGCATTGTGGTGGAATAATTAAATTATATAGCACATCCATATTTCTATATAGAAATTATTTAATTCTTGACCCTGAACCGATTGTGATAGGGAGAAATTTTCATAACTTGGCTAGATGCGTACAAGTGTTGTTGTATATTAATAATACATATCATACAAAATTTTGTTTTTGAGAGTTTTGTTCTCATAACCAATGATTTAGCTATAATTGGAGGCATATAATTTCTGCTAAACCAACTTGAATTTAAACCAGTATTATTAAGATAAATCATCATAATTTATATTCTAGAACTGTGCTCTAATAATTTGAGCAAGCAATCTTGCAAAAACCAAACTGCAAGTTGATAACAAATGCACATGTGGCCATAGAATAGATGCATCTATTAAAATCATAAAATAGTAAACGGTCCACATGGCAGGTGACTGGGCCCATATATTTATCACCTTTTATTTGTTCCAGAAATCAAGAGATACAATCCCAACCTTAACTGGTATATCATGAGAATAAGTAGCACAAGAGAATTCTTGAATAATCTTCTATTCTTTAATATATGCCAATGTAATTCTCAATTACTCTGTCCTTCCAGGGTAGGGGTAAGGCTGCGTATATCCTACCCTCCCCAGACCCCACTTGTGGGACCATACTGGGTTGTTTGTTGTTGTTGTTGTTGTTGTTGTTGTTGTTGTAATTCTCAATTAATTTTTTCGCATCATAATTGAACCGGGATGGTCAACCGGTTGTGCTAATTAATATTTGTTTTAGTAAACCTCTAGTTTACTTGTGGCATATGATTCAAGCATCATGCTTATATTTGTGTTGTATAAATAGAAATAAAATCGGGTAACCTTCCATATTTACCCGGTATGATTATAGAGAAGATATTCAATCTTCCTTTTATTTATTGTCTCAATATGACAACCACTTTGACTTATACATTTGAAACTCAAAAAGTTTCTTTTGAGACTTTACAATATCAATGTCATGAATAATTTTATTCATCCCAGTAGTAACAAATTAGTTTTTTCGGAGCTCTTAACAACTTTTGTACTACAAGATCTTTTATCATACCATTCATATGGTAAATGTCTCCTTCACGGAGAAACTTATATCATAATAAATTGTCATGGTCAAAATCATCATAAGCAAAATCATTTATTGCTTTAATTTTGCCTTTAATAACTTTTATAAGGCATGGCAAAATAATATTTGACGTATCACATGTACGCGACCAATGACATATTCATGTAACCACATTGTAATATTCATTATCTTTATTTCTCTCAAACCTCCCTTAGAGGTGAGTTGTGGCATTTATCCAACCATGCATAAGCACATTCTTATGCATAATTTTTATCACATATATATTTCAACATTTACTTCCAGGAATGAGCCTGCATTTACAATGCTTATCACAAGTCACATTCTCTTCAAGAAATGGATCATAATCAGCGATGTGCTTCATACCAATTTGATGGTAAACATTGCCTTCACATTTTGAAGGACTATTTTGAGAATCCTTGTTGTTCTCCTTTTGTAATCATTGTAATGATTATTATTATTTGGAACGCTCAAGTTCATTGTTCAACCACTTGTCTTCATTTAGACTTATTATGCACTACTACCACATTCACTTCAAGAATGGAGCTAATCAAGTGGGACAATCTTCATGCCTTTTCATGAAAAATATATTATTTTTCTTTAGTCATTATTATATCATCAATATGGTATATTGGGGCTCAAACCCAATGTCTTACCAATATAAAGACATGTTAGGCCATAATAAATTGGGACTCAAACCCAACTCTTATCATTATGGAGCATCAGGACTTGATCCTGATGTCTTACCCTATATTAATGGCATAATAGGCTAAACAATATTGAGATTCATTCTCAAGCCTTAATTTCAATCACATGCCAAAAGTTGTACACAACTAATTTGCAACTTAACAAATCAAATTTGTTTTCTTAAATAAGTGTACAAATCTCAAATCAGCGTAAAGCTTAATCAATTATTTGTAGCATCTATATAAATTCAACCGTTTGTAGTCAAAATATTTCTTCTAAATTCTATTAGAGTTTAAATGGATCATAAAATCATTGTCATAATATTTATTGAGCCTCTCTAAAAAAATATTATTGTTTTCGGGGTATACCCTACCTATTGGATTTGATTTAACGCCATGACTTTCCTTCACTCAATTCAACCAAGCAATTAGTGAATAAATTTATCAAAAGTACAACATATAGGTAACAACACATATATAGTACTAATACATAAATTCAGCATTTATATTACCTGAAAAGTGACATTATAGGTAACAACTTATCAGTTGTAGCTTATGCATCATTCATATAAAATACTTGAAAATGGTAAGTCAGTAGCAAACATCAAGTAGATCATGGATACTCGAAAATACCTCTTCTAGTAGTCATACTAATCACTGTTTGCTTTCAAATGATACGAGCATAAATTATGAAGTATACTTTCTTAGTAGCTGATTTGTTTTACTAATTTCAAAGAAGTAATTAACCAACCTAGATAAAGATGTAAAGTATTTCTTGTTTTTTTCAAGATGATTTATGCTTCTAATCAGTATGACCAATTTTTTAAAATTCCTTTTTTTTATATACAAGTGCAAAAACCCAAAAGGAAAAAATATTCATCCATGTTAAAGAAAATATTAAAAGCGGCAGGACAGATTGAAGATAGTTAACACACAAATATGCATAAGACAACTTATATAACATATCCTTGGTTACCATGACATGCATCATATCAACAATTAACTGCTACTATGATTTTCACATATAGAACTTCGAAAATTTCATTCCATTCATGTGATATAAAAGATGTAATATGAATATGTACTTTATGCAATACATGTGTAGTACGAAGTTGTGTGCATATAAAATATTAAAGGAATGACAAGTATAAGATAATCATACCTTCTTACGTTTCATTACTTACCATATGTAGTTTCTCTTTACATCTAACCATGAGATGATATGTATGGCTTCTAATTGCAATTTTTCTGGATGTAGGAAATTTTTTGTAGATATATATACAATTGGTTAGAGACTCGTACTGATAACATGTTATAAAATAAAAACAATTTAGTAAAACATGAACAAGAAATAGAGATAGAGAGAAGGAAGAGATTTTCTTCTTCAATTATGTGTATTTTCTATCTATTACAAGGCCCTTATATAGGTATAAAAAGTGAAGAAAATATGTCATGAAATATGTCATTTAACATACAAAATATGTCATTGAATATGTCATTAAGCATTTGAGATAAAGATCATGGAAGAATAGTAGACATCCACCATAATGTGATACATACAAAGGTCAATTATTCGATGGTACGTCTTAGAGTCTAGCAATTTAATGTTACAATTTGTAGGCGCACAAGCTATATTAGCTACTAATTCAATCGCTGCCGTGAAAACAATGTCATTTATATCATGCTTCAAGTTGAAATAATTGCCTAGTTCAAACTACGTATGTTGTAGCATTTTTTTAATTTACCAACGAACATGATACTTACTTGGACAAGGTAAACGGTTGATCATGAATGCCCCTGGCCTAGACTGGTGACATACCTAAGACCGGTCCTAATGGTTGAGCCTAAGTCATAATTTACGACAAGGGGGCCTACGTTCGTGTGGCTCCTGCCATTTTAAAAGGAAAATACCTGACATGGTTCGAGTCAATGCAAAGATAACGAAAAGGGAGTTTATAGTTGTTAAGCAGTGAAAGATTTTCCAAAATCTAACAGTTGTGAAGTTAAAAAACAGGAGTAAATACTTCGAAATATTATGTCTAAATTAGAGTAATGTTTATACTATTATTTGACTTTTGGCCTCTTTGTTTAGCAATATAAAATTTCAGCAAATGCGAATTTTGAAATTTAGCCCTGCCAGTTATCGTGAATGGTTATTTTTGAATTTTTGCTAAGGTCAAAGATTTTAATCATGACAAGGGTTTGAATGTAAGATTTTAGGACCCTAAGTCATGCTACATGGAGGGGTTTTTATTGAGGCACGCACCCAGGATTTGAAGGTTGCATGTGCACTTTTGGATTCAATCAAAATCAGTTTTCTATGTAGGGTGTCACTACTAATATATCACTATTTTGTAAAGACATATACATGTATATATGAAATTTTTGCCAAACTTTACGGGTGACGGTAACTCCTTTCGGTATAGCATAAGTTGGACTCTGTATTCAAGTACTGGAAAAGTGATGGTATGAAATAACTATTTTGAGAAAATGCATTCAAGTGAATTGAAGAGCATGACCGTTAAAGTGTTGACCAACTCATCTAATTAAAAGTTTGAGTTATTTGTGAAAGCATACTATTATGTTCTTAATTACGTTTTCAACAATGCTTTCTCAAATAGATCATGAATATTTCCCATTACCCTGATTATTTTTCAACTTTCTTTTGGTCATGTTTTTGCCGTTTGTTTTGGTTAGTTTGCAATTTGGTAATATGTTCACACTAGTTTAGACCTTCATGTTGCAGCATATTTTGACAGAAGATCTACAAAAATTTATGAATAAATTAACATCAAGTAAGAACTTAGTTTTGTATATAACTACGTGGATGAAACATGACGGACATGCATTTAATAATTTCAATTTGCCGACAGTCCAAACACTCAAAATGAAGATTTGCGTATAATGACAGTACGACCTGTTGAATATTATTAGGAAGTCTGGACCAGTACATTGAACATACAATCTTGGAGCAAATTTAATCAACGGCAAACATTTCTGCTGCAATTATAACCATCCTGGTCTTAAGGATGAAAATTGCATTTACTCAAATTCTTTGTAATTATCGAACTTAACTTGTTTTTAAAAGGTAAGTTGACGTTTTAAGTGTTGACTGTTCGGATTAGTTGAGAATTTGAGTATGGTAGAAGTAGTGGTAGAAATAGTTTGAGGGCTGAATACATATGCAGCCCCTAAACTTGCCTGATTTTTCCATTTGGGCACCTAAACGGTAGGTTATATCAATTGGACACCTAAACCTAATTGAAACTGCGTCAATTGAACACAATTTTTACAACAAGCAAAACTAATTCATGCGTGAGGCCCAAATGCTGCTGATGTGGCCATGTGACAAATAACAAAATGACATATCAGTAAGGAGAAAAAAAAAACCCTTTTCTTCCACTTCCCCCTTTGGACTCTTCACAAAATCTCCCATTGCACACATAAAAATACCATGCCGCCTTGTTAAAAATAGCGTCCAGTCTTCCAGTTAAACCTGGTGACCCCAGATGCAGTGCCATCACCTTATAAACTCCGGCAAAATTGCAGGGGTCAGATGTAAAATCATCCAAGCTTTTACGAATTGCTTGTAGTACTAAGAAATCAATAGAGTCAAGCACACCATAAAGCCAAAAATAAAAACAGTAATTTATTCTTTATTTATAAGAGCCTCATTATTGTCACCATGGTTGTTGTAAATAAATGAAGAGAGGAATGTAATTATATAGAATAATACTGGAAACTTTTGAGTATTTCTTTTCCGTGAGAAGCTACAACGAGTTCTCATGGGATATGGCCAACTGGTGTTCTTGAAAGCTTTAATGGCGATGACATCAAATTTACAGAAAGTAGAAGTTGATGTAAGAAGAAAATTAGTGGCTTATGAGAAAAAGCAACAGCTAACAAATGGAAAGAAAAAAGTTCTTTTCATAAAATCTTCTGTTGAATAACATAATTGGAAGAACAAGAAGAGACCAAAAATTATATTAAGCTAATTAGCTCCCTTCTTCCTTGGTGGGTATCCAGTATTGGTGCTACAGTTGTCATCATTAGCCGTGGAACTGAACCACCAATTATCTCCCTTCGCGGAACAAACAAAAGAAAATGGTTTGACCAAAAATAAAAATATTTGATTACAAAACTAATTAAAATGTTAATTTTACTGTCAAGGTGGTCGAGATGGTAGTGAAGGAGGCGAGAATGGTGGTGGCACATTGAGGTTGAAGGAGACAAAAGTGAAAAAATATATTACTATAAAAGAAAGATTGGGTTTTTCACTCTCTTATACATGCTATGCCATATCAGCATTATGTGTTCAATAGACACAATAGAACAGAAGCAAGAGAGTGTAATACATATGCTATGACATATAAGCATAATGTGTTCAATAGACACAATAGAACAAAAGTTCAGGTGCCTAATAGGCATAACCTTCGATTTAGGTGTCCAAATAAAAAAAATGGTTAAGTTGGGGATACATATGTATTCACCCTAGTAATGATCACTTTGAGTCTGCAGATCCTTCAAAGTCATCTTGATATTTGAAACGTAATCAATGAATAAAAGAAAAAAGAAAAAAAAAAAAGGCAAATTCACACACGAGGAATCAAAATGGTGATGCATGTCCATACAAGTGTTCACTATTTTTACAATAGCACTATACCAATTTAATGGGTCTACCAACGTGAATCTGAATAAGTAGTTTCCAGTATCAAACGGTAAAGAATAAGTAATTCGCTAGTCACATTGAACTAATTTTGATGAGGTGTCCAAGAAATGTAGTGCTATCAATTCATTAGATTTACTACCATTAAACTTTGAAAAAATATAAGTATAAACTATGGGCTCACGAATAGAAATCTGAAAGCTGAAGGCGACGTTAATGTAATAATTGAAAAAGATTATGGCCTGATATAGAAATCTCAAAGCTAAGGGAATGTTCTCCAACTTCACTTTTTGTTGGTTGCAAAAGCAAAAGATATTGTTTGGAGGCCTGAATAATGGCATTTAGTTTGTCTCTGTAATTCATATAACGAGACAATGATAGCATTTTCTTAAATTATTTACCTACAATTGGTTTATGGAAATTTTGCTATAAAACTGTAACGTGTATTATCTGAATGACACTGAAATTTGATTCTTTTAGTCAACTCTTGGTGAGTACTCCTACTTAATATAAAGAAAAGATAAAATAGGTACGAGCCGTACGTGGGACTTTTAGGGCGAGACTCTCGATCTAAACAGTAGAATGTGCAATTTGATTCACGATCAAGGCAAAAAGACGTGAGTTCTTCATCCAGATTCAAAAAGTAGAGGGATGCCCGAAGCAACAATTCCAATCCGCAGGCAAGAATAGGGGATTAAAGCTTTGACATCAGCACCTTCGAATTAATGGCTGTTTTAAGAGGTATAGGCGAAAAGGTGTGATGACCAAAAGAAATGAGATCAAATCCAAGCAAAAGAAATCCAGATTTCTAGTGCAGATTTCATAATGATCATGTCCACAGAATAGTAGATTGTAGGCTTTTGCAAGGAGAGGTCGAACATTTATTAAAGCAAGACTATTTACTTGTCTGTTCAGTGAGAAAAGAAGACAATCATACATGAAGAACAACAGGAACCCCCAAAACCTCCATCACCAAAGAGAACAATCAATGTTATAACTAGAAGAGATGAGGTCAATGGAGTAACAAATACTGTCGCGAAAAAGACATCAAAAGTCACAGTCACTCACAAAAAGCGAGTTCGCCAAGTCTTGGATGGCGACAGTATAAAATTCGACAACGAAGATGCGGACGACTTGATGATTCCTCACAACGATGTACTGGTAATATCTTTACTCATACATGATACTAATGTAAAAAAAGTTTTGATTGATCCAGGTAGCTCAGTGAACATTATTATACTGAGGGTGGTGAATGAAATGCAAGCTAATGATAAGGTCATACCAAAAGTACGGTCCTTGTTTGGGTTTGATAATTCAAGCGTTATTACGAAAGGGGAAGGTGTACTTACCACATTTGTAGAAGGGGGTCGTCGAAGATACAAACTTCCAGGTGATATATACGGACATGGCCTATAATATAATTCTAGGAAGACCGTGGATTCATGATATGGACGTTGTCCCATCCACATTGCATCAAGTTATCAAATTTCCCTCACAGTGAGGAATCTGTCAAATCCGTGCAGATTAACAAGCTTTACGAAGTATTAACTCGGTGGTGATCACGAGCATGGTAGCCATGACATAGATGTGAAATAGCAATTACAAAATTCAGTTGAGGACACTGCTACAAAAACCTAAATTGAAGACATGCAAGGATAGACTGATGCCGATTCAAGAACCAATGTGATTCAAAAGCTAGAGGAAAATGAAAATATTAAAATAACTACTGAGGATCTCGAAGCTATAATATTATTTGTCCATTGGCCAGACAAAAAAGTTTACATTGGAGCAAATTTGGGCCAAGAAATTAAAGGTAAGTTAATTAAATTTTTACATGCTAACACAGATTGCTTTGCTTGGTTGCACTCAGATATGACAGGTATACTACCAGAGGTAATGACTCACAAGCTGAATGAGGATCCATTACACCCACCTGTCAAGCAGAAGAAAAGAAAGTAAGGGTCCTTCAAAAATCAAGTGATCCAGGATGAGGTACAAAAATTTTTAAAAATTGGTTCAATACGAGAAGTAAAGTACCCTAACTGGTTAGCTAATACCGTGGTGGTTCCAAAAAAGAATGGAAAATGGCGAGTTTGTGTAGACGATACTGATTTAAATAAGGCTTGTCCTAAAGATTCATTTTCTTTACCGTATATAGATTAGTTAATTGATTCTACTGCGGGTCATGAACTTTTAAGTTTTTTAGATGCATATTCAGGATAAAACCAAATAAAAATGGACCATCAAGATGAAGAAAAAACTTCGTTTATCACAAACAGGGGGACTTACTATTACAAAGTCATATCATTTGGCTTGAAAAATATTAGAGACACATATCAAAGATTGGCGACTAAAATGTTTCAAGAACATCTGGGAAAAACCATGAAAGTCTACATAGATGATATGTTGGTCAAGTAAACACAGACGGGGATCATTTTCAACATTTGTCAGACACCTTTGAGATTCTCCCGCAAGTACAATATGAAGTTTAACCCAGAAAAATGTATTTTTGGCATGGCTTCAGGTAAGTTTTTAGGTTTCTTATTTCTAATAGAGGTGTTGAAGTGAATCTCGCACAGATCAAAGCTATTGAGGAGATACCAGATATATTCATGAGTAAGAAGGAAGTACAGAGATTAATAGGTAGGATAGCAGCTCTGTGGAGATTTATATCAAAGTCGTGAGAAAAAAGTTTTTAATTCTTTTCATTGCTAAAAAAAGCAAAATCATTTTGAATAGACTGACGAGTGCCGGCAAGCTCTTAAGGATCTAAAGTCGTATCTATCAAATCTGCCTTTGTTAGCCAAACCAAAAGACGGTGAAAGATTTCTCATTTACCTCGTTGAGTCAGAAGTAGCGGTAAATGCGGTATTGGTACGAGAAGATAAAGGTAAATAATTATCCCTAGTTTATTATGTTAGTAAGTCTTTACTAGATGCTGAGACACGGTATCCACACCTGGAAAAGCTTGCTTTACCGTTAATTATGGCATCTAGGAAGTTACAACCTTACTTTCAATGTCATCTTATTTCTGTTATAACTGCTTTTCCCCTAAGAAACATACTGCATAAGCAGGAATTATCAAGTAGATTAGTGAAATCGGCAACAGAACTCAGTGAATATGATATCATATATCAGCCTAGAACTGAAATAAAATCATAGGTGTCAGCAGATTTTGTAGCGTATTTTAGTACAAATTTAGTTCCTGAAGCAGAGAAGGAACTATGGGTGTTTGCCGAAGCTAATCCGAGGACTTGGACTCTATTTACTGATGGTTCCTCAAATGTTAAAGGAGCAGGTTTAGGTATTGTTTTAATTCCACCTTCAGGTGAAGTCATAGGACAAACAATAAAATATTATTCAATCACTAACAATGAGGCAAAGTATGAAGCTATGATTGCATGCTTGGAATTGGCACGAGAACTTGGTATCGAATAAATTGTGATCAAAAGTGACTCGCAGCCGGTGGTTAATAAAATACAGGGGACTTACATAGCAAGAGAGACGCGAATGCAGCAATACCTAGAAAAGGTACGAGAATTACTTAGACAATTTCAAACATGGAAAGAGTACAAATACCGAGGGAGAAAAATTGTAGAAACATACGCATTGGCAAATCTCGCGCCTGTCACTGATGTAACAAATGCAGAAAATGCCATAGTTATACATTTGTTTCATTCAGCACTCGATTAAACCAAGAGTGAGGTAAATTTCAATAATTTAACTTGGGATTGGAGGAGCGAATTCGTGAACTTTATGCAGTATGGTATCTTGCCTAAAGATAAGAAGAAATCACAATTGCTACAGCTGAATGCTGCATGGTACTGCTTAATTCGTGGAAATTTATATTCTACAATGTTTGGTGGACCTTTAGCATGGTGTCTCAGACCATCACAAATGGAGTATGTAACGAGAGAAGTACATGAGGGGCATTGTGGCAATCATACCGGGGGAAGGTTGTTGGTGAAAATGTTAATAAGGGCCGGATATTATTGGCCAAAAATGGAAGAAGAAGCAGAAACTTTGTAGCTAAGTGCGATAAATGTCAACGATATGCCAATTACATGCACCGACCGACAGAGTTGTTACATTCAGTAATTTTACCATGGCCCTTCAGGAAATGGGGCATGGACAACGTAGGGCCATTGCCTCAAGCTAAAGTAAAGGTACGGTTTCTATTAGTTTTAATAGATTATTTCTCAAAATAGGTAAAAGTGTGTGCTTTTAAATAGGTACGAGAAAAAGAAGTTAGGGATTTTATTTGGCCAAAATATTATATGCCGATTTGGAGTTCCAAAGGAGATTGTATGTGACAATGACCCATAATTCATAGACAAGAAAATTACAGAATTCTTCCAAAGTTGGCAGATTAAACAAATTACATCCGCACCGTATCATTACGACCAATGGACAAGCTGAATCGACAAATAAAGTTATTATCAATAACTTAAAGAAGATATTGGAAGAATCAAAAGGTAAATGACCAGAGGTATTATCAGGGGTGTTATGGGATTACCAAACAACCGGCAAAACTAGTACGGGTGAGACTCCGTTTTCACTTGTATATGGTGCAGGATCTTTAATTACGGTGGAGATAGGTGAACCAAGTATAAGGTACATGCATGCCACTGAAGAGGCGAACGGGAAAGAGCTACGAGCAAATTTAGATTTGCTAGAAGAAAGGAAGAAAGCAGCATTAATCCGAATGGAGGCTCAAAAACAGATGATTGAACGATATTACAACAAGAAAACTAATTTGAGGTACTTCAAGATTGGGGACTTCGTCCTCAAAAAGGTGTTCCGATCAAAAAAAGTGACAAATGTAGGAAAATTGAGTCCAAATTGGGAAGGCCCATATAGGGTTCGAAGCATTGCTGAAAAGGAGCATAGGAGTTAGAGGCTATGGATGGCAAGGTATTACTGTCGAACTGGAATGCAGCCCATTTGAAGAAGTATTGCTTCTAAACGAGGATAATACCCACGGTTAGGTATCACGCATATTCGATTTTATTTTGTTCTCTTGAATTTTACTAACCATTTTAGATGATAGACAAAAAGCTATCCCGTACCAAATGATACTATTAAAACCGAAAGACATGCGGAATACTAAATTATTCCCGGTCTAGGTTACAACTTTTATGATGGGAAAAGGGTTATGCAGATACAATCTAAGAAATTATCTCCGAGTCCTGTTTGTATTTTCCTTTTTAGGGAAAGGACCAAAAGAAAGAAGTTGATCCAGTGTTCGAGATTTCATACAGCTCCAACACTGGGGGGACTATGCATATAGAAGTTTACACAAGGAAGGAAAATGAACCAATGGTACAGTTCAGCCTGAATCAAAAACCTTGAAGAAACCCTTGAAAAATTTACAAAGGAGTTCGAACTCACAAAAAGGATGTAAGATATTCCCACGAGTTTCTAAGTTAAGGACATAAACTTAGTCATGGGAAACTAGACCCAATTTTATAAACCTGCTACAATTAAAGTAATTATGAAAGTGTTGTATGAACAGTTATGAAAATGACATACAAAATTTATTTATTTGAAAGTTCAAAATATAAAACTTCCTCAGATTATTTCTCTTTTCATATCTAATTCATGTTTCATATATTTGCACCAATATGAATATGAGACGTCATCTTCATCAGTGTCGTTAATATAAAAGGTCTCTCTTTTATAAAAATCAGTGTATATCAAAGTCATGGTCTTGCACTAAAACATTTTTAGTGCAAGAGTAAGCTCGAATATTAAAAGGACAAAAAGCATAGTATGCAGAAAAAGCAATAAAGATATTTATCTCATAATCTCAAAGAACAAGAGCAGTATTTATATCATAACCCCAAAAAAGATAGGAACAACAAAACCATCCAAAAAGTTGTCCAAAAAACACAGGGGAGCTCCAAACAAATACTTTCAACAAAAAGAGTCTAGATATGGGAAAATCTAAGAATCATCAATGAGAGAAGAAGCATCGACTTGGGGAGAAGAGGGTTGAACATCAGCTTCACCAGGAACAAGTCCATCTCTATCACCCTTAGAACCTTCGTCTTCAGGTGTGGAAAAGCTTTGGCGTTGCTGAGTCTGTTCAATTGTTTCTCTAGCCTTAGCAATCTTAGTGTTAAGGTCAAAACCTTCCTAACTGGATTCAGTTAAAGTCTTGAGGTGAGTGTTCAAAAAATCCCAGCTAACAACCAATGATGACTTATCCTCGAGGGCTTCACAATCCTTTTCCCACTGATCAATTTTGGCTCTCAACTCTTCCTGTTCTACTTCCGAGGCTTCATGAGTGGTCTTCAAAGGTGCAATAGTACTTTCAAGGAACTGAATTTTATCTGTAGAGGTGTGTAGATCTTCCTGAGCTTGGGTAAGTGTCTGAACCAATTCACCCACGTAAACCTCTTTTTGGTTAAGGAGCTATTTCAAACTCCTTATCTCTTCAGTAGCCTTGGAAAGTTATTTGGCAAAAGAGGATTCCAGTCTATCGTAATCCTTCTTAAATTGACTAAAAGAAGCTTTTTCAACTGCTAACTCAGCAGAAACCATTCTCATTTGCTGTTCCAAAGCTCTTTTCTCCTCTGTAAGAACGTCCTTTTCCAATTGAAGACGTTCAAATTGTTCTCTCCAGTTATCAGCCTCGATACGCAATTTAATTAGTTGTTGGTCAGTCTAAGAGACCCTTTTCATAAGCTCAGTGCCTATCAAATTAATGTACAAAAAAGGTAGAAGAAGGAAAGTTATAATGAGAAAGGAAGGAAGTAAATGTAATTAAACTTATACCTTAAGAGAAGAATGAACAATGTCATTCATTAAGGTCAAGGAACTGTGACGCTCCAATTTCATCTTCTCCACGGATCTTAACAATGTTTTCAGCCACACATCAGCTTGTCCAGAATTTCCTCAATAAATTTCTCCCCTCAGGAACCTCAATTACAACTTTTATCATTTCCTGTCTGCTGCTAGAAGGCTTAGTTTCTACATGAGGAGCAACAACGGGAGCAACAACTAGAGTAACACCAGGTAAAGGTACAAGGGGTTAACAGTAGATAAAACTGGAAGGGAAGCAAGAGGTAATTCTTCAAAAACAGGACCAATGCCTTCTTTACCCTCAAATCCATGGGCAAATAACCTTTCAACATGACATGGGGGGGGGGGGGTTAGCTGAGTTACCAGCGGCTTCATCAGAAATTTCTAAAGGGGCATTCTTTGGTTCATCAATAAGTCTGAAGGGAATTGAACTTGATGGAGGATCATGAGAAACATAGGTTTCATCATCTGAAACGACGCGTCTTCTGACATGCTGTTTTCTCACCAAAAAACCTTCTTCTACATCCTCTTCATCATCAGGCCCACGAGCTTCAACAGTTTTTCTCTTGGATGAAGAAGCACTCAAAGTCTGTTCTTGAGCAAGACTTACAGAAAGCATGGTTGATGGAACAGATGCGGGACTAATGCCATGAATAATAAACCCTAATTAAAAAAGGGATGATGAAAAATTTATATATGAACAAGTAAAAGAAGGAGACGAACTGCGAGGATGAAGAGTTCCGTGAGTCTTCACTTTCCATCCAAATATTTGTGAAAGAAACTTCCAAGATCATTTGTCCATAGGAGCAGCAGTCAACATTTTTTTTACCCAAGCACGAAAGTCGTGAATTGCTTCAAAGACTTCTATGGTTGCTAAAAAATGAATATGTGATTACATTAAGGAACTCAAGGCATCAAAGAAAGAAAAGAAAAACTTACGTGCAAAGTTTCATTTTTCTGAAAAAGACATGTTTTCTTCACCCACTAACCCACTAATGGGCGCATCAATAATACGGGCCTACTAGCCACGACCACGATCATTCTCGGGGCTAAATATATCTTTTTGCTTCTAGTCATAAGGGAAAAGACTCCTTCACGAAATAGCTTGGGAGAGTAAGTAGGTGAAGTAAGTGACGGAAGGTAAGAGGAGCGGAAAATAAATCCGACAAATAGAGAAGGCATGCCACTGCCCTCCATACAATAAAGACCAATCTGGCCAAGGTAAACATTAAAATAACGACAAAACACGATGATCACTGGATTAATTGGGGACTTAAACCCTAAAGTGAAAGGGCAGGTATACATGAACAAAAAACCAGCATGGTAAGAATGATTCTTTGATTGGCACTAGGAATTAAAATTGGGAAATCTGGTCTGCAATGACATTCTCGTCGAACTAAAGAAAGAAGACCAGGAGTAATCAAAATTGGGTAAAGTTTAGCAGGGTTAAGGGAAACTATAGAAAAAACTTGATTTTTCATGGTCTCACGATCCGTTACAAAAGAAAATTCTTGAGGAACAATCTTAGAAACCGTAGGCTCACGCATGGGTTCATTCCGGTCCCTATTTTTAGAAGAAGATCTAGGGGTCAAAGGAGCCCTAGGTCTAGAAGAAGATAGCCTGGCAGAGCTACTTTGAGAAGTAGAACTACGAGTAGATAATGAACCAAGGCTGCAAAGTCTACCACCTCTCCTACTCCTAGTAGGGGTAGTAGAAGGAACAAGCTCATCGACAATCACAACTTTGTGAGGGTCTGGTGTTGAGGAAGACATGGTTAACACAGAAAATATAGAGGAAAAGGTACAAAACTACGAAGGAGGGGTAAGATGATAGCCATAGAGAAAAAGGAAGAAGGTTTCAAGAAATCAAAGAGGATGAAGTATTTATAAGGAGATACGACCGTCGTCAAAATTGGTCATTATGAAGCGTCATAATAGAACCGTTACTTTGTGACTGACGCAGACGTAGAAAAAACCCTAAAAATATGCTGAGAAACTACAGAACCAATCGTGTGAAGCCATGTGGCGTGGGCATTAAACGAATGTGATATGTCGTCGATTCCGAGGAGAAGATGATGATACTCGAGAAACGGTGGCAGAGAATTCCCACCATAAATACTAATCACTTCCCGAATATTCAGTTGAGAATATTCAGAAAGTGGGAGGACTATCTGTATTGGTGGAAAAAATACATGATATGTGGATTAACAACAAGATGACAGGACATGGTACGTGGAACATCGGCATAGTGAGAAGTGGTATTATTAATTAGATGAATTAAAGAATGCGGTAAACGCACGGGAGAAATACCCACAGAGTTATACTGCGGAAAAAACTGGACTTAACATCTATAAAAGAAGAAACAGGAATGAGATGAATAAAGGTTGTAAAGAATGGAAGATACACGAACCTGCCATAAAGAAGGAAGGGGAATCAGTACAGTTACAAGGAATCTTTAATTATAAATGGTTCTGTTACGGTTGTATATGGTAACGGGCAATCAAGGCAATTAATACCATTAGTAGACCCGAATTAAGTAAGGGAACCGTTATAATTGTATGCTCCTATATAACGACTAAAATCTCATTTGTAAGGGCATTAGACAATTATTGAAATTTGTGCAATCATTCTTTTCTTTATTCTCAAAGTTCTAAACCGTAATTTTGAGAGTGATTACCAATCAATTTCATATTTTGTTTATCAATTATTTCCATGATTTATTCTTTAAATTGTAGGGAAAGTGAAGTCAATCTTGGTTATCAGTAGTCCTATTTCTTCTAAATATTGACTTTGATCGAGAATTTTATTTTTGTGTTAAACAAGGAGATCTTTGTATGATCATTTCTTTTAGTTAAACTGTAACTCATAATAAAAGGGAGCATTAGCGTAATTTAAGTTGCATGTGACAAGAGAAAGTCCATTACTTAGGCAACACTGAACTATGTGAAATTATTGACTTAAGTCACTTTTCTTTCATTTATAATAAGAAAGTCACTTAACTACTTCTATTGCACTCTGATGGTCGCTCAACCAGATTTATTATTTTTTCGATAGAAAATGCTAACTTGGTCGTCCACATGTACTTTTGGACTACATAAATAATTAACACCAAAACAAAATATAGAAATTCACCCATACACCCAATCCGTCTCGATCCAAATCGTTTATGAGAAAGAGCATTGTAAGAATTTTTTGGTGGATTTTTATCTTTATAAATGGTTCGGATCGGGTGTATGAGTGAGTTTATATGCTTTGTTCGGGTGTTAATTATGGGTGAGTCACTGAAAAAATCAATAAATCTAGTTGAGTGATCATCATAGTGCAATACGGATAGTTGAGTGACTTTCTTATTACAAATGAAAGAAAAAATACTTTACTTCATAAGTTCACATAGTTCAGTGACTATTTGAGTAATAGACTCATGTGATCACGGGTTCGAACAGTGAAAATAGTCTTTGGTAGAAATGTAGGGTACGACTGCATACACTAGACCCTTGTGGTTTGATCTTTCCCTGGTTCCCGTGCGTAGCGGGAGCTTAGTGCACCAGGCTCCATTTTTTTTTAAAAAAAAATTAAAGATCATTTCCTCTATCGATTAATTAGATGAATTTAATTTAATCATCTTTTTTGTGGCTTATCTTTTTCCATTTTTTATTAAGGTGGGTAGAGAATTGTTCGTTGGGTTTGGGGGAGGGGGGCGGAAATGTTTGGCATCTGGAGAGGAATAAATCCAGATTTCTGTAATATGCCATCTCTCCAATACTAAGCTTCCATGAAGAAACGAGAAGAATAAACAAAAGCAACTCTCCTTAACTTAATTAATTAATTGCAATATATAATCAGAAAATAAATTTATTGCCCATCAACATAGTCCTATCCGTCTCGCAATCTCACTGATGTCTTCCTTCCGATATTATTATTTTTATTTTAAAAATTGGAGTCAATAGCATGATTATTTTTTACAGACCAATTCAAGAATTGGAAAATTGTATTAGTACTCTGGCAAGCAACATATGGATGTTCATATCTTAAGCATAATATTTTAAAACTTCTTAATAAGACAAAAATATATGTGAAAAAAGATTAGTTAATCATTGGTTTCCTTGATCTGAAATTGATGTTTAAACCTCTCAATATCTCCGATGCCACTAATTAAGTTTAACGATTGCTTAACTTTAAGCCTAACGTACGGCAGATAATGATGGACAAATGCCTCTTCTAACACCATGTTGCTTCCACATAATCAATATTAGTGTTTTGTGCTAATCCTACTTAAAGCCTAACGCACATAGATCTTCATCAAATATCTACTTCTAGTACAAGCAACTCTATAATCAATTATAGGTTTATCTTATCACAATTATATTATTTAGCATTTGGTTCATATTTAACATATTAGTCGACTATTTTGTGATACTGTATTTCTTCCTTTAATTTATCTCGTGATGTTTCAAGTTAATTAGTTTAATCCCTTGGAGTTTGAATTTCTTTTAGCAGGATAATAAATAAAAAATTAAAAGAAATTTTTATATTTCCTGGATACTTAAAATGAAATATCCTATAATCTTTTTCGAATAATTGTCGATACGATTAAAGATCTTCGTTCTAATTTATTTGAAGAATTAAAAAGGATTTGTTACACAAATAGCCAGCCAGATTTGATGTTTACTTTTCTAGCCGGTATTCATAGATTATACAATATAACATAGTTTACAAATATTATACATATATTATACATTCGTCGGCTATTTTAATTTAAGAGATTAGATAGGTGATTTTTTGGGTTAATTCTTCAATTAAAAAAGTGGTAAAATATAGACCAACTAGGATCGTCAGATGGAGAAGGATAAATTTTAGGCTATGGTTGGAGATTTTCATTTCATCTCTCCGGGAAAAAGGATAGAATTTGTTTTCATGACTTTTCTTTCCAATAAATGCGTTAGCCTTTTGATTTTAGTATGCTAGAAATATAAAAATCTTAGGAAGCGTTAGCTTAAATATAATTTGTGAATAAAGTACAATAACGATAAAAGATGTTTAGTTTTCAGGTTTATAATAGATTTATTATACCAACATTCAGATAAGCTAAAAAGTGGAAAATAGATAAATTACAGCTTGTTAGTTTTATATAGTCTAGGAAAATTTCAAGCTTAGAGACTAATTAATAAGTTCATCTAATAGTTAAATGAAGTTTTTCTGAGTATTTCAGTATTAATATTCCGATGAAATGGATGGAGAAACAATTAATTAAGAATATGGAGACAGTGAAATTCATTTTTCTCTCCAAGTATGGTTAATTACACTTTATCGCCTCTTCTGCTGATCTTTTGACAGTTTTGACCAATCTAAAAATTTTCTAAACACAATTTAAAACTTCATTACTACTATTATTTTATCCTATCAAGTTTCTTGGAAGCATCATATAATTGTTACTTATTATGACAAAAGAAATATATGGAGCACTAGTTTTTTTTGGTCGGAAAGAAAAACTTATATTGAAAGATTAAAACCTTACATTAGTACAAGACTAGATGTCACACCTTGCATTTTGGGGGTCATGTCATCCATGAGTACTGCGCGCTACAGTGCGCTAGGACGAATGTCAGTCACGTAGGCGGCGTGCGCTGACAAAACCTTGTGAAGGAACATCAGGCAGAGGGGCTATGTATGAGACAACAACCATCAAGATATGTTGTGTTGCATATCCTAAGTATGCCAAGAGAACTTAGCGGGAATCTAGGGATCTCAGTCGTAGGTCTTGTTCCTAGTATGCCCTTATATATGTGCGAAGAAGGGCCATTCTGATTCTCTGACCATAACTTGACTATTGTTGAATCATGGGCTTTTTAATTTTAAGCATATATAATGGGGGTATAGGTGTTGAAGCTCAGTCAGCCTCCCCCTGCGTGCTGCCATCAAGCCGCACCAAGTGAGCTACCTTGGGGGAGGACCTCAAGGGCCTGTCTGGACATCTCAAAGGAGTATTTAAGGTATCCATACGAGTTTGGGAACTCTATGGACGGCGCGACGCCTTAGGGCTAGCGTTGGGCACTAAACGGGCACTGGAGGCATGACATGTGGGACGGTTATGCCCTGCAGGCTATTGAAATGATGGATAAAGACCTCCGTGCAGATTGGATACTTGAAGCACCTTTATTAGGGGCCTCATGTGTCGGCTTGTGAGCTTAGCTTGGGTTCAGCTAGGGGAGCAAGGGTCCGTTGGCCTAGGCGTAGAGTTGTGGGGCGACACTGCACTATGCGGCATAGAAGTATGTCGCGAGTTCTATGTTTGGCGATGCCATAAGACAAAGATAGGCATGCTACGAAAGACGCACATGACAAAGGCCAAAGACTAAAGGTTGCCCTACTCGGGCGAAGCACAAGCTGAGTGTGGATGCACGAGGCGAGTGTCAAGCTTGAGGATTAGACTGTGCACGCGAGAGCGATGCTCAGTGCTTGGCGAGGGACGTACATGTCCTTAGCCAACCCCGGGTGAGCACATGGATAAGATCCAGCAGATGAGAAGTGCCACATCTAGTCAAGGCTATGAGCTTAGACATCATACGGGCGGCACAGTTGGAGTAAGCCTCTTAAGCAAGCTCCACCACAGGCACATGATCGTGCTAGAAAACCTGGAAAAAAAAAGGCTTTCCTGTAGTGCGGGGTGACTACAGGCGCCGCACGGGCAATTTAGTGCTGCTTACGTCCAGAATAAGGTTGGCCTGTGACACGTGGTATTAGAGCAATGTTAGGCCATCTTCTGCCATGACAAATGATATCTAAGCAGAAGTTGAGATGGCGAGTGCATTTTGGATGTCAGTGTGGAGATCATATCGAAGCAGAGATTGATGTTCATATGCCACCAGAGATCGAGAACCCGATACTACTGGTCGGAATAGGGATTGGTTGCGTGAGTATTGGCTAGGATATGCATTGTCAGCCATGAATTACGACCTTCAGAATCAGACCATTTCACAGTCGTTGTTTCCGCCATCGTCTATGTCTTGGGAGGTAATTTTAGGGCATCCTAGTTTGATTGAGATATCGTAAGGGATGTCTTCCGTGCAGTGGGTGCTGTTTTCAGAGGGATACTATATAAGCACATTTGGTTTGCAAAGAGAGCCATTGTGCGATGTTGTTGGGATAGTTCCACAAGAAGGGACAGACGGTTAGCAAAAGCTCAATTGTTCTTGATTATGGTGGTCCGGCAGTATGTCAAAAACTCTGTTAATAGATGGGTAGCAGCTTTGCTAAGCAAGACATGGTAAGGAATGTCGAACAGACTTAGAATGTTCCTTGCACGGGTTGAATACCGTTTGAACCAAGAGGGTTCAGTAGCGTTGGGAGTCGTCAGGTTGATGTGTTTTTGTTCATGTTAAGAAGCAAGTTGGAGTTGTTGGCCATTTTGACGAAGGAAATAGACAACCCCAATTTCTTTCGTAAGTTTGTGCTTCAGTTGAGTGTGATGATATGCCGATGAGTCGGGTGGTCAGAAAAAAGGCCATGTTTGCCAGGTCGTGCAGCCATATTACAAAGAGTGAGAGCCATGGACTATAAACAAAGGGCATGATCGTGCAGAGATCTTGCCGAGGATGCGAGCAGCGCATCAGTTGAGTGTCTTTCCTATGGGATAGACTTGTGGACTACATAAGGGAATTGAGATGTACCTAGCCATCTCAAGGGTTGCGATGAATGGCAGGAGAGTCCCTTAACAACCACAAAGAAGGACCTATGTCAGGCTTCTTAGCGGGAGTGCATGTGTGTCACAATGGGGTAGAGTCAGCCACCAAGATTGTGAAAAAGAGCCGAACCATTTGATGGGGAGGCGTAGTGCTGAATTGCCAAGGTGAGGAGACGAATTCGAAGGAAATACAAAGCTCCAGAATTGAGCGGGATTCCAAGTTAGAAGGTGTCATTCTGGAAAGGGGTACATCGAATGATCGGGGACCATTAAGATGGGGCCATGTGCGAGGCACATCGAATCGGAGAGTCGTGCTAGCAGAACCAGGAGAGTTACTACCGGGAGCATTGGGTACTTGCTGAGGAAGTGATAGTTGGAAAACAAAGAGCTTTGTTCTTGAATGCGGCGAGGTTATAACTTTGAGAATGCAATACTCACCAAGGGTACGTCCCAAAGAGCGAGCTGATATGCCAATAGGGGATAGGTACATTAAGAAGTATCCTCCACATTGAGTGTGGGAGGATCCGCCTATGCAGAGGTGCTGGTATAGAATTGTGAGTCCTGAAGTGAGCTAATCTTTCCAAGGCAATGAGGGCGAGAAAAGGGCTACGCGAGTTACTGAGCTGCGTGAGCTACGTCTGAGCACGCTGATATGCTTACCACTGAGGGAAGAGCTTCGGACGTATGAAGACCATGAGGGTCATGGTATGGTTGACTAGTGTGTGTTGCCACAAAGTTAGACACCAGAGGGTGCAAGTGCGGAGGCACTTTCCGAGTGAACACCGGTAGGAGGCTAAGTGCAGAGGCACGATTGGAAGATACTTGGGGGAGAAGTGCAAGGGGCACGACTCCATTTTGAGATGGACTTTAAGGAAGTCTGACCCATAAGGATTAAAGGAGTCGGTGCACATCCCTGAGGGGGCAGACTCCGGGTTGTCGTAGGCATTATTGTGTCATCGGGGACGATTATAAATTGAGTGTGGGAGGATGTCACACCCCATATTTTGGGGGTCATGTCATCCATGAGTACTGCACGCTACAGTGCACCAGGACAAATGTCAGTCACATAGGCGGCGTGCGCTGACAAAGCCTTGTGAAGGAACATCAGGCAGAGGGGATATGCATGAGACAACAACCATCAAGATAAGTTGTGTTGCATGTCCTAAGTGTGCCAAGAGAACTTAGCAGGAATCTAGGGTTCTCGGTCGTAGGCCTTGTTCCTAGTATGCTCTTATATATGCGCGAAGAAGGGCCATTCTGATTCTCTGACCAGAACTTGACTATTGTTGAATCATGGGCTTTTTAATTTTAAGCATATATAACGGGGGTATAGGTGTTGAAGCTCAGCCATTCTCCCCAGTGCGTGCTGCCATCAAGCCGTACCAAGTGAGCTACCTTGGGGGAGAACCTCAAGGGCCTGCCTGGACATCTCAAAGGAGTGTCTAAGGTATCCATACGAGTTTGGGAACTCTATGGACGGCACGACGCCTTAGGGCTAGGGTTGGGCACCAAACGGGCACTGGAGGCTTGACATATGGGACGGTTATGCCCTACGGGCTATTGAAATGATGGATAAAGACCTCCGTGCCAATTGGATACTTGAAGCACCTTTCTTAGGGGCCTCATATGTCGACTTGTGAGCTTAGCTTGGGTTTAGCTAGGTGAGCAAGGGTCTGTTGACCTAGGCGCGCAGTTGTGGGGCGACACTGCACTATGCGGGATGGAAGTATGTTGCGAGGGCTATGTTTGGAGATTCCATAAGACAAAGATAGGCATTCTACGAAAGACGCACATGACAAAGGCCAATGACTAAAAGGTTGCCCTACTCTGGCGAAGCACAACCTAGGTGCGGATGCACGAGGCGAGTGTCAAGCTTGAGGATTAGACTGTGCACGCGAGAGCGATGCTCAATGCTAGGCGAGGGACATATATGTCCTTAGGCAACCCCGAGTGTGCGCAGGGATAAGATCCAGCAGATGAGAAGCGCCACAGCTAGTCGCTATGAGCCTAGACATCATACGGGCCACACAGTTGGAGTAAGACTCTTAAGAAAGCTCCACCACAGGCACATGATCGTGCTAGAAAACCTGGGAAAAGTAAAGACTTGCCTGTAGTGTGGGGTGACTACAGGCACCGCACAGGCAATTTGGTGCCGCTTACGTCCGGAATAAGGTCGGCCCGTTACACTAGAACTATTATAAGCTACTACAAGTGCCCCTACATGGGGTGCATTACTACACAAAACATTAGTATTACAAACGGGAGACAAAGTAGGGTTAAGTTGGTTGTTCTTGTTAACAAGCCTCCTGTGCATTGTTCCCGCTAGGTCTTATTGGTGGAAAGTTGCGACAAAAGGTTGTGGTGTGGCAAAAGAGATGCAACTATTGATAACTGCTTGCATGGCTCCATATTAAGCTAGTCTATTAGCAACACTATTTTGCTCTCTGTAACTGTGCACCTAATAAAATGAGTCAAATTCAAGAGACATTGAGGTATAATACTAGTATTACACATGGGACATCGGAAGAGAAAAAGATCGATGTATGCTTTTTTTTTTCTAAAAAAAAAAAAATTGAATCATCATGGGGACTTCATTTTATGTAAAAAAGAAAGATTTAATAAAATAATAGATGCATTAAAGATGAATTTAGGATTTAAAGTTGATGTATTAAAAAAGTTACTCGTAACAAGCCTCGTGTGCATTGGTCCCGCTAGGTCTTGTTGATAGAAAGTTGCGATAAAAGGTGGTGGTGTGGCAAAAGAGATGCAACTATTGATAATTGCTTGCTTACCTCCATATGAGCTAGACTATGAGCAACACTATTTTGCTCCTGTAACTTGTAACTGTGCACCTAATAAAATGAGTCAAATTCAAGAGACATTGAGGTATAATACTAGTGTTACACATGGGACAGCGAAAGAGAAAAAGATCGATGTATGCTTTTTTTTCTAAAAAAAGAAAAAGAAAAATTGAATCATCATGGGGCTTCTTTTATGTAAAAAAAATGATTTAATAAAATAATAGATGAATTTAGGATTTAAAGTTGATGTATTAAAAAAGTTACTTGTAATATATTTACAATTGATTATACCTTTGAGTTTATAGGTTTAAATTTTTATACTAAATTTGTGTCAAATATGAGAAGTGCAAATGAACTAATACTCTATCTGCCTCTGCATGAAACTTTTAAGGACACCCTGTAAGAAATTAACCTAATAGGAATGGTTAGTAACTTCTAGCCAAAAAAAGAAAAAACGTAAAAAATTCTTAGGACTGGTCAAATTTCACTCATACGGTAAAAATTCAATATACAGGTTAAATCTTTTCCAAATATCTATAAAATTGTAAACTCCAAGAGTGTTGCCGTGAAGGATATAAAAGGGACACACATTCCTCATACCTCACTGCTACAAAATCTGTTACAAACACATTCCTTCATCCTCTCCTTTCTTAATATCCCATAGCGCGAGCAAACCAATGAAAATAAGTTGAACCCAAGAATCACAATATCACATATACCGAAGAAGAAAATAATGGTAATGACTAATGTCCATAGCCATTGAAGAAAATAAGAGCTTCCAAAATGGTTCATGTGTTAACATTTGAAATATTGCAGAAGGAATCTGAAGCAAATGATTCAAGATTGAAGAACAAGAAGCAACGACTCTAAAATATTATTCTCTTTTTTTTTTTTTTTGTATATTTATGATAACAAATACAGTAACAAACCACCCTATTATCTGTTCCATTTACATTAACCCACCTTCCACTGCTCTGTTTTATTTCTCTTCAGTACTGTTCTGCCAAAACAAAGTTCCCCATTTTCTCTTTCATGTTTTCTGTATGTTACTGTACATATTAGTTTCTGCAATAGTATCCTATTATCTTACCTCTGCTTATCTCAGCATAACAAAAAATTATCACCATCATTATCTCCCATATGAGCAAATTATCATTCCTATCAACAACTAATCACTCTCTCTGCTCAAACAAAATCCTTTTCCCTCTCACTGTCCCAAGAAAAATCTTCTTCCCCAAGCCCAAATGGACTCGTAATGTGGTCACAGATTCTGTACTTAGTCCCAAAAAGATCGTGGTTATAATGGGTGCTACTGGTTCTGGAAAATCAAAGCTTTCTATCGATCTCGCCACTCGTTTTTTCCCTTCTGAAGTTATCAACTCAGACAAAATCCAAGTCTACAATGGCCTTGAAATTACCACTAACAAAATCTCAATGCCTGAACGCAAAGGTGTCCCTCACCATCTCCTCGGAGAATTCAACGCTTCCGAGTCACACCCCGAGTTTTCTCCTTCTGATTTCCGCTCAGCTGCTAGTTGCAGAATCAACGAAATCATCAATCGCGGGAAAATTCCGCTTATTGTAGGTGGGTCCAATTCCTTCATCTATGCTCTACTCGCAAAACGATTTAATCCGAAAATAGACTTTCTCGGACCATCCAACCCGGTTCAGTGGGTAAGCAATGAGCTTCGATATGAGTGTTGCTTTATTTGGGTTGATGTTTTGGGCACTGTATTGAATCAGTATTTGGACAAGAGAGTTGACGAAATGCTAAGCTCGGGAATGGTCGAAGAGCTAGAAGAGTATTTTAAGAAAGAGGGATTTTCAGATTCCAAATCAGGGAGTCGAAACAGTGGAATTCGTAAGGCAATAGGAGTGCCGGAGTTCGAGAGATATTTCAAAGGGGAGGGATTATATGAAGAAGCAGCGAAGGAGATAAAGGAGAACACGCGCGTGTTGGCGGAGAGGCAGGTGGGGAAGATTGTGCGGCTGAGAGAAGCTGGGTGGAACCTACAAAGAGTAGATGCCACGGCGGCGTTCACGGCAGTGATGACGTCAGAATCCGGTAAGAGCGCGGCGAAGGAAATTTGGGAAGAACAGGTGTTGGAACCAAGTGCAAAGATTGTGAAGCAGTTCTTGTTGGAGTAGGTCGTTTTCCAGCTATTTCCAGCTCTTAATTCTCTAACCCCTTATGCCTCTCTCATTTATTTTTTTTATAAATTTATTTGACTTTTATCTTATTTCTCTTTATTTATTTATTTTGTTTTCTTATATAGGCAACAGTAAAAGAGAGGCAGTCAATTGACAAATAATAGTTTGATCGAGCTCGATATGGGTAGTAGCTGACTACTTTACCACTGAGCTGTTGAAGAGCGATAGAAGATTCGATCTCATAAAGTTTAATTTTCCTTCTCTATCGAACTTTTTGCAGACGGGGACAAATGGAGGAGTGAAGTGGCGACCATTTTTGCGATAATAGGCTGCCATTTGACATAGAGCTGCTTTTTTCACCGCTGAATGCTAACTTATAAATTCACAAGAGGCAAGAAACAGAGTCGTTTAATTTCCCTAGCGTTTTGAGGATTTAGGTTCACTTTTGATTTTCTATATTAACCTTTAAATATCCATCTTTGAAGAGTTACATTTGGGTTATAAGTGCAATGGTATGTTGTTGCCCAGTTTTGTCCGCAAAATGAACAGAGGAATAGGAGTTACTATGTGTTATTAAATGGGGTATAGAGTTGGTTTTTCTATGTAAAGATATGTGTGATTATTAGACCAAATGGTTTATGCTTATCAATTGCCTAACCGGTAAATACATAAAAAGTTTGCAAAATGATGATTGATACCATTGTAGTTCTTTTTAAGACATCACATAAATTTGAATTCATGTAGTGCAAGTATTCACACAGGATTTGAGGAAAGACACAACAACAACAACAACAACAACGACCCAGTATAATCCCACAAGTGGGATCTGGGGAGGGTAATATATACGCAGACCTTACCCCTACCCCGAAGGGTAGAGAGGCTGTTTCCAGGAGACCCTCGGCTCAAAATAAGCATTTAAGGAAAGGCACAACCTTAAATGTAAATAATTTTTTCTAATATCAATATTAGTGCTACTTTCACGACTCGAATCCCTGATTTATAAGTGATATGAAAATACCTTTCATTGCTCCAAAACTTTTCCTTCATTAATTTTATTTTTTTCCGTCAATTACAAATTTATGATAGAATTTCTTTAAAGTTGGTCTATAGATGTATGTAGTTCTCTTGCTCTTTTGCGCAAATAGCCACCCATACACTTCATTAAATTCTTTTCCAAGTGAAAGGAGGAAGTAATAATAAAGGATTTTCTGACGTTTGACCAAAAAGTGAAGCAACGTTTTCGAACTTTTAGAATGAACTGAAATTCTTGGACTATAATGGGTCCCACAGCTCATTCTAATTTGTCGGACATCTGACAAATAGGACTGTCCTTTAAACCAGCCTTCACAAATCCCAATTGGGGCCTCGCTGTACACCATTTCAGCTGGCCAAAGAGATGTAGCCCGTTTGGCCAAGCTGCAAAAATTAATTTATTTTAAGAAATATTTTTTCTCAAAAGTAATTTTGGTGAGAAGCAGTTTATATTTGACTAATTAATTTAAAAAGTATTTTTAAGCATCAATTAGTGTTTGGCCAAGCTTTAAAAAATTACTTCTAAGTGTATTTTTCTCAAAAATGCTTCTCAAAAAAATATTTTTGGAGATAAGCTACTTTTTTCTGCTTCTCCAAAACTGCTTCTGCTTTTCCTCAAAAGCTCTTTTTTTCCTTCCAAAAGTTTGGCCAAACACCTCAATTTTTGGGCAAAAGTTCTTTTGGCAAAAAAAAAAGCATTTTTGGTCAAACATACTATTGGTTTGGTTTTAAAAAAAGTAAGAATTAACTCTTTATTGTGTGTTTGTTTATTTGTATTAGATGTGAAATGTATATGGAGTAAAATTTAAAATATAAATTTATTTTTTAAAATTTAAATTAAATAATTCGATCTCGCTCGAATTTTTTAATTTTTTTAAAAATAGATGTGAACTTTTAGAACGACCTCGTTCGAATCACTTAAGAGTCAACATTCGATCTCGCTCGAATCGACTCACATTCGACCTCGTTCGAATTAATTAACATTCGACCTCATTCGAATCACTTAAGAGTCAACATTCGACCTCGCTCGAATCGACTCACATTCGACCTCGCTCGAATCACGTGAGTCAACATTCGACCTCACTCGAATCGACTCACAATCGACTTCGCTCGAATCGACTCACATTCAACTTCTCTTGAATCGACTCATGATTGACTTAGTTCAAATTTATTAACATTCGACCTTGTTCGAATCAACTATCGATCGACTTCGTTCGAATTTATCAACATTCAACCTCGTTCAAATTTATTAATATTCGACCTCGTTCGAATCAACTAGAGTTCAACTTCGCTTGAATTAACTAGCATACGACCTCGTTCGAATCAACTAGCGTTCAACTTTGCTCGAATTAACTAACATTTGACCTCGTTCGAATCAACTAAGAGGCGAGAACTCTTATAAAGGAAAAACATTCGAAGAAAAGCAAAAAGAGCCAAGAACATATAGCAAAAAGTCATTCCATTCCACAAAATAAAGTATCTTACAAAGGGCCAGAAAGACGCCCCCACAAAAAAAGAACAAAAACTAAGTACACAAGTATCACACTACATCATCTCCGCCTGTGCCATCGCCACCTTCACCGCCCGGCCCAGCAGCACCTTCTCCACCATTACCCGCGCCATCAGCATACTCATCGTCGTACCAAGCATCAGATGCAAGCCCGTCCAAGTCCTCTTCATAATCGTCGTTCCCCGATATGGTGGGGTCATAACCACAGGCAAGCCGGGAATCACGTGCTTTAACATGGTCATCTTCGAAGTCGGCCTCATGAACCTTCATCGCTGCCATCAAGTTCATGTATATGTCCAACTTTTCCTCAGCGTGGATCCACATCTCGTAAAAATCACGAGGAATGTCGGGGAAAGCGGAAGCATGAGAGGAAGAAGGTCGAGCCAAAAACTGTGCCTTCTCAGCCTCAAGAGCGGAAACATGTTCACTTAAGCTCAGAACTTCTTTCTCAAGCCTACCAATTCGCTCGTCAAGCCGCATCTCCCTTAGTGCGGCCGTTTCCGCATCAGTTGCACGTTCAGACCTAAGGATGCGGATAGAGCTCTCTAATGCCTCCGCTTTTGCTGCAGCCGCTACCTGAGCCTCCTAGGCCCTCACTAACTCTATCACTTTCTCAGTCAACTCACCACTCAGGCCGGCAACTTTAATTGAGCTTTGCTCAAGCTCAGCCTGCAGGGTCGCTATTTGCGCTTGAAGGTCGACTCACTCGGCCACGACCCCCTTGCTCACCTCGAGCTCGTCCTTGGCCCTGAGCAACCCCTCGAGCCTACTGCATCTACCAATAGTTCATCCAATTCGTCTCTAAGGGACTGAAGGTTACCACCTGCTCTAAACTATGCATTCATCTCACGGTACTTGTCACGATAGCGGACGTACTTTGAAACTATCTTCTGAAAAACAACCTTCCGCCTCTCTTCTCGGCGGGCACTCTCAATCTCCAAAATGAAAGTCTAAAAAAGGGGAAAAGAGAGAATAAGAAGAAAATTAGTAAAGATAGAAAGAGGAAAAAGACGCAAATCACAGAAATGATGAAAGAAACTCACCCTCGGAGCCATCCCAGATATACCCAGTGACAGGTCGGAATCCCAGAGCGCCTAAAGGGTCCTATTTTCGGTGACAGAGAAAAGAGGGGCAAAGGAGGGGACCATGCTCACCGTATCCTCCAACAAATTGTAGTCCAAAGGGATTAAGATCGAGCGAGAGGATCCATCTATTCTCATCTCCACCCGAGTAAGCCCTTCGTCGAATATCCTCGATTCCTGGGGGTTGATATCAGAGCCGTATTCGCAATCATCTATGGTCACACTATTCGTCCTTTCCTTAGCCGAAGAAGGAACGTTGGCCTGCCCTGACGTCGACGGATCACTCCTCGGAATGATCACAGCCGCTTCTCGTCACTCCCCTTCTTCCATGGAGGTGATCTTCATATCCGAAGGAGGCACGGTCTCTGCATCCAAGGTCGTACCATCCCTCAACTCGAACGCGGTCAACTCAGTTTCACCCCCCCATCGGTTCCTTTTCGACCACCCTTCCATCAACCTCTATTCTTCGCCTTTTCAGCGGAACCTCTTCGTCTTTGCCCTGGTCCGACTCATCGACCAAGTGAAACACTGTAGAAGTTGGAACCTCTACCAGTGGAGCAACAGCTTGGCGACTAGGACCATGCGAGGTCGAGGTCCGAGGAGTAACAATGGTCTGAGCAGGCTCACTTGCGGCCACAGTGAGTACGTGCCTGGTCGAAATACCTGACTGGCAAAAAGCAGGCGTAGGAGCCCTTTTCCTCTTTTAAGCTCTTCAACCTGCCAACGAAGAAAGCCAAATAAGAAACTGAAGGAAAGAAAGGACGATACGAAGGTCGAAATTACTAAGATCAAAGCAAGGTGACTCACCGACTGCAGGCCTACGCCCGAACCTCTCATTAAAATGTGACCACTCACCGAGTCACAAATGTCGACGACTAGGGAAGGGGGTCCCTCTCGGCTACAAAAAGAGCAAAGGAGAACAATTAGATCACCAAAAAGAAACAACAATCATTTGGGAGAAAAACACTTACGAGAAAAATTTCACTCCTCGGGGAATCCGATGGCCGCATGCTTGATAAGCATAAGGAAAAGCTTGTATATGTACGGGGAGAGCTTAGCCGGTCACACACCGTAATAAAATCCTCCACCAAGGAAGGAAGAGGAAGTGTATAGCCGACAACGAATGGGTACGCATAAAATGCGCAGTACCCCAGGTGATGTACTTACACTACATCGCTACCAGGAGGGATAAGTTCGATGTGAGCCGGGATTCTCCACTTAGCACTAAATACGATGAGTGCCACCGCATCTATCTCAGAAACGATAGGTTCAGGCTCACCCTCAGGTAGGTTCTTGAAGTCTGACCTGGCCTTTTCCAAATGTGGAATTATCTCATCCACGGTGGGAAAATTCTCATCTTCTACCATGGTTGCTCCTTCTTCATGAGGAGGCATGTCTACAACCAAAGTTACAGGATCAGAGAGGGCACTAACCATTTTTCTGATTGCATGTGAAAAGGAAATGCAAAAGTGAAAAAGATGACAATGGCGGAAAACGCTAAAGGGAGGAAGAAAACACAAATGCATGAAATTTAAAGAATAAGGAAAAGCTCGGCTTTCAAAAGCTCCAGAAATGCAACAGCTCAAGTAAGAAATGCTCATCCCTATTTATAAGAATAAGGGCACCAGGATCGAGAAAGCCCAAACGCCGCATCATTAATTTCGAAACAGAAGAGGTACGAGAAATGACGTAACATATTGGGAACATACGCCATAATTACACATGATGAAATGACGTCATTTCGAACTGACGTGACGGTCAGACGTGGCTCTTGAAGAACCACCTCATCACCTCGCCATAAAAGGGTCACTCCTCGACCAACATGCTCAGATTTCTCAAAATTGTAACTGGCGAAGTCCGCCCATCGAGCTCGTCCAAAGACAACTCCGACGGGCGGAGGGACTAACTATATAGTTAAAATCTGATCAAGGAGACCTCTCCTGAAAGAAGGCAATCATGAATCAATTAGGCCAAGGTCATTCTTAAGAAGCAACATTAGCGAGCCGAGTAGCTAAGGTCGAGGTCGAGCACTCAGATCAGCCAAAACGGCTAGTTTAGCAATAAAATATTTTAAAGAAATATTCTGAAGAATATTCTTTGTACTTGTACTTTTAGTAGGTAATTGATATGTCCCATATAAGTAGGAAGAGAGAGAGAAAGAAGGGGGTATGTAATAGTTTATTTGAGAAGCTCTCTCTACAAAAGTTGACTCTCAAGTAACTATAAATATTATCTTTACATAAGATTCAATTTATTGTTTATTCCAAGCTTTCCCACATCAGATCCGATAAAGTTTTCTATATTCTTACGTTTGGTTACCTTACATCACTGTTATAGGGAGAATCATCCACCTTATTGAACATTTGGGTGAATCATTCTCTCTATTTACATTTATTACCATTTATCATATTTATTGCTTGTCATTATCCCCTCATTCATTCATAACAATATCATTAAACACCCCCTTGGTATTTAATAGCTTTGAATACGATTTTATATTATTGCTATCCATCAATCTTGGATCTATGATTTATTATATTTAATTAAAATTTACCCATCATAATTTATTTAATTAGTTTAACAAAAAAGATTTAATACTTTTTGGTCAAACATGTATATCATTAAATTATGGCTAAGTGATCAATGAATATACAAAAGCTATTTTTTTTTATTCATTTGTTATAAATATCATATGTAGATAAATTTTCTCCAATAAATGATCATTCCGCAAAAAAAATGATGAGTTTGATAGCGCATAGATTACAATAAGCCAATAACAAATAATCACCAAAATAATAAATATCAGAAATAGTAGTAAATGTTATTGGAGTAACTTTTTATTATAATAACACTGCTAAATTGTGGCTTGTTAACCACAAAAGACAAATTCATTTTTGAAATTGGAGAGCATAGAAGTATTGGCTATTTTCATCCGTTAGTGTACCCTTCGCGTAAATAATCAAGTTGTATCAATCATATCATTTGAGCTCAAAAATTGAGCTTAAACTAAGAGTGATTAAGCGTAAAGGCAAAGAGTTTAAAAATAAATAAACCTTCCTTCAAACTTATATGAGTGTGCGGGTAAAAATTTACTCATGCTCATTATTCACATCAATTCAATGAATATATTGTTTATGTCTTCATATACACTCTTATCATTGAAATAAAATTAACTAGCAGGGAACTAATATGTTTGAAAATTTATAGCTTGTTTGGATGGTATTTTGATTCTTACTTAAATTTATTGTATCGTATCGTTAAATCTGTCGTTTCATGCCGATGAAAAGTATCACTTTATATAACGACCGATTTGGTATGATCACATTATTATCTTTTTTTTTTCCCTCTCATCTTGCCCATTTTTATTATTAAATAATGAAAGAATTACAAGAAAATACACATGACTTTACACCATAACAAAAAATGACCCATGTTTTTAAGTTTTACCCGACCTAACCCATATGGTACATATTTTGAAAACAATAGCTCTTGCAAATTTGTTCTTACAATCATTGCTTCTAAAAACTATGTGTAACGACCCGATCGGTCGTTTTGAGCTTTTGCACTTCGCTCGCCAGTTCTCGGCATGACTAGCCCCGTGTGATGTATTATAACTTATGTAAATCGTTGGTTTCAGTTTTCAGGGTAATCAGAATGGATTTGGAAGAACAGTCCTCAGTTTGAAGCTTAAAATTTGAAAGGTTTGACCAAATTTTGATTTTTTAGTATTCGATCTCGAATTTGGATTTTTATGATTTGATTAGTTCCGTTAGGTAATTTTGGACTTGGGAGCGTGTCCGGAATATATTTTGGGGGTCCGTGGTAGATTTAGGCTTGAATTGGTAAAATTGGAATTTTGGCATTTTACGATTGCTAGCGGAGATTTTGATATAGGGGTCGGAATAAAATTTCAAAAATTGGAGTAGGTCCGCTGTGTCATTTGGGATGTATGTAAAAAATTGCAGGTAATTCGGGCGAGGTTTGATAGATTTTTTGATCGAAATCGGAATTCGGAAGTTTTTGAAATTCTTAGGCTTGAATCCGTGGTTGATTTGATGTTTTGATATTGTTTTAAGAGTTCTGAAAGTTGGAACAAGTTTGAATGATGATATGAGATATGTTGGCATGTTTGGTTGAGGTCCCGAGGGCCTCGGGTGAGTTTCGGGTGGTTAACGGACCAATTCTTGGTTTTGAGAATTGCAGATTTTGCTGGTTTTCTATTGCAGCGATTTTGTTCATCGCGTTCGTGAAGGGTGTTTTCTGTGATGGTGATTTTGTTCTACGCTTTCGCGAAAGAGAAGACGTGAACGCAAAGGTTAAGGCAGCATGTGCATCGCGAACACGTGATAGGGGTCGCGTTCGCGAAGAGGAGTAAGGTCGTTGGGGACCCCAGGTCCTTGTTCTATGCGTTCGGAAGATTAGTGTCGCGTTCGCTTTAGCCTGGGCTGGCGAAGCATCGTGTTCGCGTTCGCGAAGGGTAAAGTGGAGAGGCAGTATATTTTGGTCTACGCGAACGCGAGAGGGCGGTCGCGTTCACGAAGAAGGAAATTTTACCTGGGGCAGAATGTTTAAATAGTGCCTTCGGGATTTTTAGCCCATTTTCCACCATTGTTGAGAGGTTTTGGAGATTTTTGAGAAGGATTGAAGAGGGAATCGAAGGGAAACACTTGGAGGTAAGATTTTTTAACTCAATACTCGATCCTATGTTGATTCTTACTTGTTTAAACATGAAATTAGTGGAATTTAAAGCCTAAAATTGGGGAATTAGGGCTTGAAATTGGAGAGTGTAAATTGGGGATTTGAGGGGCCATTTGAGGTCCGATTTTGATGTTCTTGGTATGTATGGACTCATGGGAGGATAAGGATTCTATTGATGTGAGTTTCATCGGATTCCGAAACATGGGCCTGGGGGTCGGGTTTTGACCAATTTCGGGATTTATGATGTAATTTGATTATTGTCGCGTGGGCTTTGTTCCCTTAGCATATATTGATGTTATGGTTCTGATTTTGGTTAGATTCGGGGCATTTGGAGGCCGAATCGAGAGGAAAAGGCATCACGGGCTAGAGTTTGGCTTGGCTTGAGGTAAGTAACGCTTCCAAACTTGGTTCTGAGGGTTTGAACCCCCGAACTGTGTGTTCTATGATTACTATTGAGGTGAGGCAATGCCAAGTGACGGACGTGTGAGCGTGCACTGTGAGAAATGCGGCTTGGATCATTCCATTGCACTGTTTAGTGACTCTTTTATACTGATGTCTGTGTCGTAATTATGTGATTAAGTTAATAAGCTGCAAATCATGCTAATTATCATGTTAAGGCTTCATGCCAACACTGTTGAGACCCGAGAGATCGTTTCTTGATGTCATGCCATTAACTTCATTTATATTTTATACTCAGTCCTATTCATGCATAGTATATCATGCCTCAGTGTCGATTATTGATATTTGACATATCATATCATTGTTCGGGCTAGTATCATGATATTTTGAGCCTGTGTGTGTGAGACTGGAGAGTATCAAATGAGTGAGGCCGAGAGCCTGATATTGATTGGCAGTATGAGATCGGGCTGCACGCCGTAACAGGATATTGGTCATGCCTTCACTGGCATTGATATAGCGCTTGGGTTAAGAGAAGCCCATCCGAAGTCTTTATACCCCCAGTGAGCGCAGTTGATGATATTGAGGGATGGATCTTCCCTGGACATGGATCTTGTCCGAAGTATTGGTATGGATATGGATTTTCTCCATGAGGTTGGATTGGCATGTTTCCTCGTTACTGGGTGACTTAAAGTCTGTGATGTATATATATATTCCGGATGGATCATCCCTGGGCCGAATGGGCCATGTACAGTACCGAGTGATTGAGCACTGTGAGTGGAAGTATTATACGCAATATTGATCATGCTATATGTGCATTGATACTTAGAGGTTCCCGGGTTTTATACTCTGTATTGTTCATACTGTGTTTAAATACTGCTGAGAAACTACATGAACTGTAAGCATGGCTACTTTTTCGTACAATTAACGGTTGCAACCTGTTGAAGTTTGGTTCATCACTACCGTTAGTCCATAATTTGTACTTGTTACTTACTGAGTCGGTGTATTAACGTTAACCCCTACACCCATGTGTGCAGATCCAGATATCTCGGGGCACGACAATAGTTGTTGATCACCCCAGTTGGAGACTTTTTGTGGAGATTGCTAGGTAGCTGCTTGGCGACCGCAGTTCCGCCTTCTCTTTTCCTTATTTTCCTTTAGTATATTTATTTGGATATTCTTAGATCGTGTTGGTCATGTTATTTTGAACAGATGTAGTAGTTTTAGCTCATGACTTAGTGACACCTGAGATCGGGCTTGTATTTCTTTCTGCTGGATTTGATTTCTACTTTTATCTTATTGAATTTCTGTTAAAAATCTGATTTTTCTTAAGAATTAAACTTAAAAATGGAGTATTTAAAAATAAGTTGGCTGGCCTAGTTTCACGATAGGCGCCATCACAATCGGGTCAGCTTTTGGGTCGTGACACTATGGAGTTAAATCTGCGTTCTCACAACCATTGCTTTCACTCTCTCTTCTTCTCACATCTTTTACATATGCTTCAAGGGGCCGTCCGCCATTACCGCTTCTCCCCCAATGTCATCTGGTTGCAATGTAATAAAATTGAAGAGTAGAAGTCCACCATTGAAGGCCATTCAAAGCTTTGCTTTCAAAATAGGATTTTTTGAGTTTGTTAGTTGTTTGGATTGGGTGTTATTCTAATTGATTGAAAATATCAAAAGGAGTTCAAATTTTAAATTTGAAGTGATTTGGAGTAGATTTGAGCAAGATTTGAGTTAAATTTCAGAAAAGACGCAAGGAAGAAGACGAAGTTAGTTTTTTATATAATTATGTATAATATTGTATAATATTGTATATGAGTGCATAAATACATTTTATACACTATTATACACTTTTAAACACCTTTATACAAGCATCTATAGACGAACTTCTTCCATGATTTTCAGTTGCAATTCTTGTTCAAAATTAGTCCAAATCTCCATTAAATGACTTCAAATTTAATATACAACCTCCTTATACTGTTTCTAATAAGTCTAAATAATACCCACTCCAAATTTCTCACAAAATTAAATTTGAAATTTAAACCCACATATTTAAGCTTGTTAAAAATTTAATTTTCACCAACCAAATGGATTTGATTTGTTGAATTAATATTTGAGTCACAATTACTGATTTGAAAATTAACTTAATAGTTTGAGCAATCTTTTTTTAAAAATTAAATAGTAATTTTGAGAACCTATTGGAATTGGATGTTGAATCTTAGCCTATTATTTTTGGACTAGTTGGTTGTAAATTGAAATATGGGCTATAGAATTGAAAAGTAGGGAGCCCACTTATTCTAATATGAAATTTCCTTTACCTTATCTTTTTATATAATAATTTTACCTTGTACCTTAATTTTTCTTTGTAATAGTGAAAATTTAATTCTTTATATTATTAATGCATGACATCATGAACCGAAGGTAAACAATACAATTTATCCAAATATTATATACATCACAATGATATAATACAATACAATATAATTGATGCATAATGCATTTATATTATCTATTTTGTGACTAGATATTTTAGCAAAGCCATTTCCTTTAATGTCATGACCCAAAACTAACCCTGTCGTGAAGGCGCATATCGTGGTACTAGGCAAGCCGTCACATTACCAAAATGAACCGATATTTTTCATTTCAAAGATATTTTCAAAGCTATTTAATATAGAACTTTCATAAGGAGTTCAAATCAAAACAAATTGCGGAAAATAAAGCTCGACATCGGAGTGTGACTAGTCATGAGCATATACTACAATCGTCTGACAATATCAAGACTAACATAGTCTGGAAATAATTGAATACAACTAAGGGAAGATAAAGAGGGAGGAAAGCAGGGCTGCGATTGCCAGACAGCTACCTTGCTAACTCCGATGGATCTGCAACTGAACAATCAACACTCGCTACCGCGTCTAGAAATGCCTGGATCTGCACACAAGGTGCAGGGAGTAACGTGAGTACACTAATTCAGTAAGTAACGAATAGCACCTTGTGACGACCCGGCCAGTCGCCTCATGAGTTACCGCTCTGTTTCCCCCATCTCTGCTTCTTTATGCTTTGATTATCGGTGTTTTGTGGTATCGGGTTGGTTGGATCGAATCCGGAATGATTTTGGTAAGGTTTGAGGCACTTAGTCTCTTTAGAGTTAGTTTAAGTTGGAAAGGTCAACCGGATGTTGACTTATGTATTAGAGGACTCGGATATGAGTGCTGATGGTTCGGTTAGCTTCGGGAGGTGATTTGTGGCCTAGAAGTGTGATTAAAATGAATTTTGGAGGTTCGTAGTAGATTTAGGCTTGAATTGGCGAAGTTGATATTTTGACGATTTTTGTTTGGTAGGCGAGATTTTGATATAGGGGTCGGAATGAAATTCTGAGAGTTGCAGTAGTTCCGTTGAGTCATTTGGGATATGTGTGTAAAAATTTCAGGTCATTCGAATGTTATTTGTTTGTGTCTTTGATCAAAAGCGTAATTTGGAAGATTTTAGAAAGTTTGGCTTGAATCCGATGTGTTTTGGATGATTTAATGTTGTTTGAGGGGTTTTGGTGATTGGGACAAGTTTGAATAAGGTATTGGGATATGTTTGTGCTTTTGGTTGAGGTCCTGGGGGCCTCGGGGTGATTTCGGATGGTCAACGGGAAGTTTGGATTGTTGTTGCAGCTGCTGAATTGCTGTTTCTGGTATTTTCGCACCTATGGATTGAGGATTGCAGGTGTAACGCAGAGAGAGGGGCCGCAGAAGCGGCCAGAAGTATGTTTAACTAGGACCGAAGAAGCGGCTAAGAGGACCGCATCTGCGATGTCGCAGATGCAAAAGATGAACCACAAATGCGGGTGGCTGGGAACTTAAGTGATTCCGCAGAAGTGGACGTAGAACCGCAAATGCGGTACCGTAGATGCGGTTGGTGTACCGCAGATGCGGAAATGTCTGGGCAGAACATATAAGTTATTTCATTTGCGATTTTGAGCTATTTTCACCATTCCTACTTCGGCTTGGGAGCTTTTTGGGCGATTCGAAAGAGGGATTTCAAGGGGACTTCATTGAGGTAAGGGATTTGGACTTAAAACTCATTCCTATGCTATTATGTCACAGATTAAAGCTAGAAATTGTGGAAATTAAGGGTGAAATTTGGGGAAACTAGGGTTTAGTATTGGAGACCTATGCGTGAGGATTTGATGGACCATTTGAGGTCGAATTTCTAAACTTTTGATATGTATGAACTCGTGGGGAGATAAGGAATCTATGGATGTAAAAATTATTGAATTCCGAGATGTGGGCCCAGTGGTCAGGTTTTGGTAATTTCGGGATTTGTGCCAATTATTGATTGTTTTCGCTTGGGCTTCGTTCCCTTAGCATATTTTGACGTCTTTGTTCTGATTTTAGATAGATTCGACGCGAGTGGAGGCTGATTCAAGGGGCAAAGGCATCGCTAGCTAGAGATTTAACTGGTTCGAGGTGAGTTATGATTGTAAATGATGTTCTTAGGGTTTGAAACCCCGTATTTGCACATCATAGTGCTATATTAAGGTGAGGCACATGCTTGATGACGAGCGTGGGGTCGTGCACTATTGGGGATTGTGACTTGGTCCATCCTGATTGATGATTTTACCGCGTATTTGATTGAAAACTATTTGCTATCATCATTATTTGGGTTGAATGCCATGTTTGGGCCTAGTGCCGACTATTTGAACCCTTCAGGGCTCTTTATTGATATTTTCTCACTGTATTTTTGACTTTATACTTGAACTCAGTCATGTTATTTTCCACTATTTTCATACTCAGCCATGTATACTCAGTTTTAAGACTTAAATGATATTTTAAATGATGTTTGGGCTGAGAAACACTGTTTTACTATTATCCGAGGGGCTTGTGAGGATTTTTGATTGAGTAAGGCCAAGGGCCTATGTTGTGAGGAAACACTAATATCGATTTAAGGCTGAGAGCCTGAGATATATACGCTACGAGGTGGCTTAATTGATATGAGGTTGAGGGCCTAGTTTTGATGCCACGAGATGGCTTGTTATTGCGCTTGGGCCATAAGGGGGCCCTCCAGGAGTTTGCACACCTCCAGTGAGCACGAGTACCCATTGTGATGTGAGATCGAGCCCGAGGGGATGGTATTGTTCTGAGATGTTGCCCGAGAGGCGGTTTTGTTGATACAGTGCCCGAGGGGCGAACCTTTATGTGTTTATTTTTCCTTAATTGCCTGTCAATTATATGTTTACTTGTTGAAAAAGGATTTTACTTATCTTTCTAACTGGTTTACTATTTTTTAAATGGTTTTACTGCTTCATTATAGAATGCCTTGTGCCTTATGTGTTTTCTTGCTTTTAGTCTTTATTTACATTTGTTACTCACTGAGTTGGAGTACTCACTTTACTCCCTACACCCTGTGTGCAGATTCAGGCATAGCTGGTCCCACTCTTGAGTGCTGATCATTCCAGCTTCAGATGGATTCGAAGAGTCTTTAGGTAGTTATTGTCGTTCGCAGCCCGGAGCTCCTCCCTATCTCTTTCCCTTTATGTCCTTAGCTCAGTACTAAACTCTGTAGTTACTTTTGGGTATTCAGTGTTGTTAGATGCTCGTAACTAGTGACACCCCGGTTAGGGTTGTGTTGGGTTGTACTTCCGCATTTTATTGATATTACCTACTACTTAGTATTATTAAATCATGTTTTAGACTGTTTTCTTGCTATTTAACTATTTAACACCAAATTGGGAATAGTTGGCTGACTTTGTGTTCACGAGAGGCGCCATCACGACCGGGTCCAGGTTTAGGGTCATGACAAGTTGGTATCATAGCCTAGGTTACATATGTCTCACAAGTCATGAGCAGGTTTAGTAGAGTCTCGCGGATCGGTACAAAGACGTCTATATTTATCCTCGAGAGGTTGCAGAACCTTTAGGAAAAACTTCATATTCTTGAAACTCTTGTCGTGCGAATTTGTTGATCCGAGTACTAAACTTCTGTTATTCGATCCTCTCACAGATGGTGAGGACACGTGCTACCGGACAGGATGGACGACCACCAGTTCCACCAGCTGTGGCCACCAGAGGCAGAGGACGCGGTCGTGATAGAGGCAGAGCAGCGAGGGTAGCACCTGTAGATCCACCGGCTACCCTAGTTTAGGACTAGGTCCCAGCTATAGGCGCTCTAGCAGCACCAGCTCAGGCACTAGCTGTGCCCATTGTGATTCAGGGTCTTCAGGAGGCCTTAGCTCAGATCTTATCGGTTTGCACTGGCCTTGCTCAGGTGGTTTCAACCACTACAGCCGCAACTACTTCTCAGGCCGGGGGAGGCAATCAGACCCCCGCCGCTCGCACACCTGAGTATGTCGTGCAGGGACTTTAGATACCGGGGGCACATCCAGCCCAGCCGGTTGCAGCTGCTTAGGACTATATAGTTCCTGCCATGCTGGAGGACGAGTAGCGTAGGTTGGAGAGGTTTGGTAGACTTTAGCCTCCGTCATTTAGTGGTGTAGAGGGCGAGGATGCCCAGGGTTTTTTGGATAAGTGTCAGAGGATGCTTCGTACATCAGGTATTCTGGAGACCAGCGGGGTCGCTTTCACTACTTATCAGTTTTCAGGAGCTGCTTTCACTTGGTAGGAGGATTTTGAGAGGCGTAGGCTTGTTGGTGCAATACCCCTTACCTGGCAGCAATTATCCGTGCTCTTTCTGGAGAAGTATGTACCGCAGTCTCGGAGAGAGGAGCTGCGTTGACAGTTTGAGTGGTTGCGTCAGGGGGAGATGACCATGTCGCAGTATGAGTTGTGGTTCTTTGAGTTGGCTCGTCATGCCATCTAGTTGGTTCCGACAGATAGAGAGAGGATTAAGACGTTTGTTGATGGTCTTACTTATCACCTCTATATTCTCATGACCAAGGAGAGGGTATTTGGTGTTACGTTCGAGAAGGTTGTGGATATTTCCTGGGAGATTGAGTCTGTTCGTCGCTAGGAGTGAGAGGAGAGGGAGGCCAAGAGGCCTCGAGGATCTGGTAGCTATAGTGGTGCTCCTTTGAGGGGTCGGTTTCAGCATGGTAGAGGTCGTCCATTCAGTCCTGCTCAGTCAGCTCGCCTAGGTTATCATGGGGTATCATTGTGGGATGGACCCCACAGTTCTCAGCAAGGCCAGTCATCACTTAGTGCCCTTCCAGCTTAGAGTTCGACCCGTGCTCCATCAGTTCAGGGCTCTTCTATGCCGAGCGCATCTGCTAGTCACTTCGGTGTGAGGGGTTCCCTTTAGTCCCCTTTTCCAGCACCTGGGAGTTATTATGAGTGTGGTGAGATGGGTCACATGTGGAGGCAGTGTCCTCGTTGTTTTGCTAGTTCGTCCCAACAGAGGGGTCAGTCATCAGCTTCAACGCCAGTTGCTTCATCCCCACCCGCCTAGCCAGCTAGGGGTGAGGGTCAGTCAGCTAGAGGCCGTCCCAGAGGGAGAGGTCGATCAAGAGGCGGTCGAGCCCGTTTCTATGCACTTCCAGGCAGACCTGATGTTATTGCTTCAGATGTTGTCATCACAAGTATTGTTTCAGTCTGCCACAGAGTTGCCTCTGTATTATTGATCTCGGTTCCACCTTTTCTTATGTGTCATCATATTTTGCTCGTTATTTGGGTACGCCCCATGAGTTTCTTGCTTTACTTGTTCATGTATCTACCCCGGTAGACGATACTGTTGTTGTAGACAATGTGCAACGGTCGTGTGTGGTGACTATTGGGGGTCTGGAGACCCGAGTGGATCTATTATTATTGAGCATGGTGGATTTCGATGTCATTTTGGGCATGGATTGGTTATCTCCGTGTCGTGCTATTCTGGACTGTCATGCTAAGACAGTCACATTGGCTATGCCAGGTTTGCCACGGATCGAGTGGCAAGGTGTGACCGATTATGTTCCTAGTAGAGTGATCTCTTTCTTGAAGGCCCAGCGTATGATTGGGAAGGGTTGCCTTTCATATCTAGCATTTGTGAGGGATGTTGGAGCTGAGACTCCTAGTATTAATTCTGTCCCAGTTGTGAGGGATTTTCCCGATGTTTTTCCTACAGACCTGCCGGGCATGCCACCAGACAGGGATATTGATTTTGGTATTGACCTGGTGCCGGGCACTCAACCCATTTCTATTCCGCTGTATCATATGGCACCAGCGGAGTTGAAGGAGTTAAAGGAGCAGCTTCAGGAACTCATAGATAAGGGGTTCATTCGGCCTAGTGTGTCACCTTGGGGTGCGCTGGTTCTATTTATGAAGAAGAAGGATGACATAATGAGGATGTGCATTTATTATAGGCAATTGAACAAGGTAACAATTAAAAACAAGTATCATTTGCCTCATATTGATGATTTATTCGACCAACTTCAGGGAGTGAGAGTGTTATCCAAGATTGATCTCCGTTCAGGTTATCACCAGTTGAAGATCAGGGACTCAGATATTCTTAAGATGGTTTTCAGGACCCGATATGGTCATTATGAATTCTTGGTGATGTCTGTTAGGCTAACCAATGCCCCAACAATGTTCATGCATTTGATGAACATCATGTTCCAGCCTTATCTTGATTCATTCGTGATGGTCTTCATTGATGATATTATGGTGTACTCACATAGGCAGGAGGAGCACGCGGAGCATTTGAGAGTTGTGTTGCAGAGATTGAGGGAGGAAAAACTTTATGCAAAATTCTCCAAGTGTGAGTTTTGGCTCAGTTCAGTGGCTTTCTTGGGGCACGTGGTGTCCAACGAGAGTATTTAGGTTGATCCGAAGAACATAGAGGTGGTTTAGAGTTAGCCCAGACCGTTCTCAGCCATGGAGATTCGCAGCTTTCTTGGTTTGGCAGGCTATTATCGCCGGTTTGTTCAGGGATTCTCATCTATTGCATCGCCCTTGACCAAGTTGACTCAGAAGGGTGCTTCATTTGTATGGTTGGACGAGTGTGAGGAGAGCTTTCAGAAGCTCAAGAGAGCTTTGACCACAGCTCCAGTGTTGGTTTTGCCATCAGCTTCAGGTTCATATACCGTGTATTGTGATGCTTCGAGAGTTGGGATTGGTTGTGTATTGATGTAGGAGGGTAGAGTTATTGCTTATGCTTCTCGTCAGTTGAAGCCCTATGAGAAGAACTACCCCGTTCATGATTTGGAGTTGGCTGTCATAGTTCACGCATTGAAGATTTGAAGGCATTACTTGTATGGCGTATCTTCTGAGGTGTTCACTGATCATCGCAGTCTTCAGCATTTGTCAAGCAAAAGGATCTTAATTTGAGACAGCGGAGATGGTTGGAGTTGCTTAAAATTATGATATCACTATATTGTATCATCCAGGAAAGGCCAATATGGTGGCCGATGCTTTGAGCCGAAAGGTAGTAAGTATGGGGAGTTTAGCATATATTCTAGTTGGGGAGAGGCCTCTTGCAGTTGATGTTAAGGGCTTGGCCAATCGGTTCGTGAGGTTGGATATTTCAGAGGCCAATCGGGTATTAGCTTGTGTGATTTCTCGGTCTTCCTTATATGATCGCATCAGAGAGCGCCAGTACGATGATCCTCATTTGGTTGTCCTTAAGGACAGAATTCAACATGGTGATGCCAGAGATGTGACCATTGGTGATGATGGGGTGTTGAGGATGCAGGGACAGATTTGTGTGCCCAATGTGGATGGGCTTCAGGAGTTGATTCTAGAGGAGGCCCATAGCTCACGGTATTCCATCCATCCGGGTGCCGCAAAGATGTATCAGGATTTGAGGCAACACTATTGGTGGAGAAGAATGAAGAAAGACATTGTGGGATTTGTAGCTCGGTGTCTCAATTGTCAGCAAGTGAAATATGAGCATCAGAGACCAGGTGGCTTACTTCCGGAGATGGATATTCCAGAGTGGAAGTGGGAGATGATCACTATGGACTTCATTGTTAGACTTCCACGGACTTTGAGGAAATTTGATGCTATTTGGGTTATTGTGGATCAACTGACCAAGTCCGCGCACTTCATTCCTATGTGTACTACCTATTCTTCAGAGCGGTTGTCAGAGATCTATATCCGGGAGATTGTTCATTTTCATGGTGTCCCAGTTTCCATCATTTCTGATAGGGGCACTCAAGTTACATCTCAGTTTTGGAGGTCTGTGCAGCGAGAGTTGGGTACTCAGGTTGAGTTGAGAACAACTTTTCACCCTCAGACGGACGGGCAGTCCGAGAGCACTATCCAGATATTGGTGGACATGTTGCGTGCTTGTGTCATTGATTTCGGATGGTCATGGGATCAGTTTCTACCGCTTGTAGAGTTTGCTTATAACAACAGCTACCAACCGAGTATTCAGATGGCTCCATATGAGGCTTTGAATGAGAGGCGGTGTAGATCTCTAGTTGGTTGGTTCGAGCCCGGTGAGGCTAGGCTATTGGGGACTGATTTGGTGCAGGATGCCTTGGAGAAGGTGAAGGTGATTCAGGAGAGACTTTGTACAGCGTGTTATGAGATTTGGGAAGAAAGGAAAATTGAGTCCGCGGTTCATTGGACCTTTTGAGGTGCTTCAGAGGATTGGGGAGGTGGCTTCTGAGCTTGCTTTGCCACCTAGCTTGTCGAGTGTGCATCCGGTATTTTATGTTTCTATGCTTCAAAAGTATTTTGGGGATCCGTCCCATGTTCTGGATTTCAGCACGTTTTAGTTGGATGATGATTTGACCTATGATGTGGAGCCAGTAGCTATTTTAGGTCGTCAGGTTTGGAAGTTGAGGTCAAAGGATATAGCTTTAGTGAAAGTGCAGTGGAGAGGTCGGCCGGTGGAGGAGGCTACCTGGGAGACCGAGCGAGAGATGCAGAGCAGATATTCTCACCTATTCGAGGCTTCAGGTATGTTTCTTGACTCGTTCGAGGACGAACGCTTGTTTAACTTGGGGAGGATGTGACGACCTGGCCAGTCGTCTCATGAGTTACCGCTCCCTTTCTACCATTTCTACTTCTTTATGCTTTGGTTATCAGTGTTTTGTGGTATCGGGTTGGTCGGATCAAATCCGAAATGATTTTGGTAAGGTTTGAGACACTTAGTCTCATTAGAGTGAGTTTAAGTTGGAAAGGTCAAACGGATGTTGACTTATGTGTTAGAGGGCTCGGATATGAGTTCCAATGGTTCGGTTAGCTTCGGGAGGTGATTTGTGGCCTAGGAGCGTGATCAGAATGAATTTTGGAGGTTCGTAGTAGATTTAGGCTTGAATTGGCAAAGTTGATATTTTGGCGATTTCCGGTTGGTAGGCGAGATTTTGATATAGGGGTCTGAATGGAATTTTGACAGTTACAGTAGTTCCGTTGAGTCATTTGGGATGTATGTGTAAAAATTTCAGGTCATTCGGACATGGTTTGGTTGGGTCTTTGATCGAAAGCGTAATTTGAAAGATTTTAGAAAGTTTGGCTTGAATCCGATGTGTTTTGGGTAATTTAATGTTGTTTGAGGTGTTTTGGTGATTGGGACAAGTTTGAATAAGGTATTGGGATATGTTTGTGCTTTTGGTTAAGGTCCTGGGGGCCTCGGGGTGATTTCGGATGGTTAACGGGAAGTTTGGATTGTTGTTGCAGCTGCTGAATTGCTGCTTCTGGTATTTTTGCACCTGCGGATTGGGGACTGCAGGTGCGGCGCCACATATGCGAGAGAGGGGCCACAGAAACGGCCAGAGGTATGTTTGACCGGGACAGTAGAAGTGGCTAGGAGGACCGCATCTGCGACGGAAGAGGAACCGTAGATGCGGGTGGTTGGGAACTTAAGTGATTCCGCAGAAGCTGACGTAGAACCACAAATATGGTACCGCAGATACGGTTGGTGTACTGCAGATGCGGAAATGTCTGGGCAGAACATATAAGTTATTTCATTCGCGATTTTGAGCTATTTTCACCATTCCTACTTCGGCTTGGGAGCTTTTTGGACGATTCGAAAGAGGGATTTCAAGGGGACTTCATTGAGGTAAGGGATTTGGACTTAAAACTCATTCCTATGCTATTATTTCACGGATTAAAGCTAGAAATTGTTAAAATTAAGGGTGAAATTTGGAGAAACTAGGGTTTAGTATTGGAGACCTATGAGTGAGGATTTTATGGACCATTTGAGGTCAGAAATCTGAACTTTTGATATGTATGAACTCGTGGGGAGATAAGGAATCTATGTATGTAAAATTATTGAATTCCGAGATGTGGGCCCGGGGTCGGGTTTTGATAATTTCGGGATTTGTGCCAATTGTTGATTGTTTTCGCTTGGGCTTCGTTCTCTTAGCACATTTTGATGTGCTCATTCTGATTTTGGATAGATTACGTGAGTGAAGGCCGATTCGAGGGGTAAAGGCGTTGCGAGCTAGAGATTTAACCGGTTCGAGGTGAGTAATGATTGTAAATGATGTTCTGAGGGTTTGAAACCCCGGATTTGCACATCGTAGTGCTATATTGAGGTGAGGCACATGCTTGATGACGAGCGTGAGGTCGTGCACTATTGGGGATTGTGACTTGGTCCATCCCGATTGATGATTTTATCGCGTATTTGATTGAAAACTATTTGCTATCATCATTATTTGGGCTGAATGCCATGTTTGGGCCTAGTGTCGACTATTTGAACCCTTCAGGCCTCTTTATTTATATTTCCTTACTGTATTTTTGACTTTATACTTGAACTCAGTCATGTTATTTTCCACTATTTTCATACTCAGCCATGTATACTCAATTTTAAGACTTAAATGATATTTTAAATGATGTTTGGGTTGAGAAACATTGTTTTACTATTGTCCAATGGGCTTGTGAGGATTTTTGATAGAGTAAGGCCGAGGGACTATGTTGTGAGGAAACACTGATACCGATTTGAGGCCGACAGCCTGAGATATGTACACCACGAGGTGGCTTGATTGATATGAGGTCGAGGGCCTAGTTTTGATGTTACGTGATGGCTTGTTATTGCGCTTGGGTCGTAAGGGGCCCTTCTAGGAGTCTGCACACCCCCAGTGAGCGCGGGTACCCATTGTGATGTGAGATTGAGCCCGAGGGGATGTTATTGTTCTGAGATATTCCATGATGGGCGGTTTTGTTGATACAGTGCCCGAGGAGCGAGCCTTTATGTGTTTATTTTTCCTTAATTGCTTGTCAATTATATGTTTACTTGTTGAAAAAAGATTTTACTTATCTTTCTAACTGGTTTACTATTTTTAAAATAGTTTTATTGCTTCATTATAGAATGCCTTGTGCCTTACGTGTTTTCTTGCTTTCAGTCTTTATTTACATTTGTTACTCACTGAGTTAGAGTACTCACTTTACTCCCTACACCCTGTATGCAAATTCAGACGTAGCTGGTCCCGCTCCCGAGTGCTGATCATTCCAACTTCAGACGAATTCAAGGAGTCTTTAGGTAGCTATTGGCGTTCGCAGCCCGGAGCTCCTCCCTATCTCTTTCCCTTTATGTCCTTAGCTCAGTACTAAACTCTGTAGTTACTTTTGGGTATTCAGTGTTGTTAGATGCTCATGACTAGTGACACCCCGGTTAGGGCTGTGTTGGGTTGTACTTCCGCATTTTATTGATATTACCTGCTACTTAGTATTATTAAATCATGTTTTAGATTGTTTTCTTGCTATTTAACTGTTTAACATCGTATTGGGAATAGTTGGCTGGCCTTGTCTTCAGGAGAGGCGCCATCACGACCGGGTCCAGGTTTAGGGTCGTGACATAAATAAAGACTGAGCAGTAGTGACGAGCAATAAAACATAGTAAGTTCATATCAGGAAAACTCAGTAAAAATATAGCAGGCTTTTAAAAGTAGAGTTTGAATCAAATCATTTCGTTTAAACTCAGTTTCAGTAAAATCATTTGAAGATATTTTTCAACAGTTCTCAAACAGAGGCTCAGTGCAACAGTGAGCAAAAATAATGAAAACATAACCAGCCCCTCGGACAAACATTACTCGTATACAGCCCCTCAGGCAAACATAAATCATAAAACCCCTCGGGCAAAACATCACTTATAAACAGTCCCTCGGGAAAAACATCACTCATATATAGCCCCTCAGGCAAACCCCGAACATCACTCATATACAGCCCCTCGGGCATACCTCACCATCACTCATATACGGCCCCTCGGGTACTCGCACTCGCACTTAGTAAGTACATGCGCTCACTGGGGGTGTGCAGACTCTGAAGGGGCTCCTTCAGCCTAAGCACTATAACAAGACACCTCGTGGCATAAATCAATCAGGCCCTCGGCCTCACTTAATCATGAATCAGCAAAACATGTTGCGGCGTGCAACCCAATCCCATAAATATCCTCACAAATCAGGCCCTCGGCCTCACTCAATCATAAATCAGTAAAGCATGTTGTGGCGTGCAGCCCGGTCCCATAAATATCCTCACAAAATCAGGCCCTCGGCCTCACTCAGTCATAAACCTCTCAAGCCACTCAGTCTCTCAGTAAAAACAGGGTACTCAGCCCAAAAAAATATTTATATGCATCAAAACAGAGTAATAAAGACTTAGTTATGAAATCAATAAGTATAACATGACTGAGTATAGATTTTATATCGAAAACAATGAGAGGATAGTAAGAAAAAGACCCCTAAGGGTCCAAACAGCTCTGGCACAAGTCCCACGTATGGCATTCAACCCAATTTACAGAAATTCTTTCTAAAACACATAAGTACCATATAGTTTCAAGCAAATATGAAACTTTACAGTTGCTACGGGATGAACCAAGTCACAATACCCAACGGTACACGCCCACACACATGTCACCTAGCATGTGCGTCACTTAAAATGGTAAAATGATACAAAATCTGGGGTTTCATACCCTCAGGACTAGATTTACAATCGTTACTTGCCTCAAACCAATCAAATCTTCACTCCGCGATGCCTTTGCCTCTCGAGTCAGCCTCCAAATGCTTCGAATCTATTCACAACCCGTACAATACCATAAATATATGCCAAAGGAATGAATTCCACGAGAAAAACTACTTAATCGGACACAAATCCCGAAATTCACTCAAACCCGCTCCCCCATCTCAAATCTGACAAAAATTCCAAAATTTGAAAGCCCATTCACTCAAGAGTCCATACATACGAAATTTACCAAAATCCGACTCCATATCGGTGTTCAAAACTCAAAAATTCATATTATCAAACTTTAGGCCAAAACCCCCAATTTCAATTCCTCAACCAATTGCAAAAATCAAAGATAGATTCATGGAATATAACCAAAATCGAGTAGAGAACACTTACCCCAATTCATATGGTGAAATTTGCTTCAAGAATCGCCTCAATCCGAACTCTTTAGCTCCAAAAATAAAAAAATGGCTGAAACCCTCGAAATATAGTACATTATAATCACTGGGCAATTTAATGCATCGCGATCACGAAGAGAAAGAAAAAGATGCTCCTGAATAATGCCCTACGGGACCGCATAATCCCTTTCGTGATCGCGTTAAATACCACTGACTGAGCTACGCGTTTGCGGAACTGACCTCGCGAACGCAAAGAGATAACCACGCTGCCTCAGCTCAGACCCAACACTATGCGAACACATGCTCACCAACGCGAACACGATGCTCCATCTGTCATACCCTATACGAACGCGGACCTATGATCGCGAATGCGAAGAAGAAACAAGAAGCCTCAAATCTTTCCCTTACGCGACCGTATTCTTTTCTCCACGATCGCGATGAAGAGATGAGACACCAGATAATCGAATCACACCAGCACTAAAAACATAGAGAAATATAGCCCAAAATCAATACGAAACACGCCCGAGCCCTTCGGGACCCCGTTCAAACATACCAACAAGTCCCATAATATAACACGGACCTGCTCGAGGCCTCAACACACATAACAATATCGAAACGACGAATCACACCTCAAATTCAAAATCATTGAACTTTGAAACTTCAACTTCCACAATCGATGCCGAAACATATCAAATCACGTGCGATTGACCTCAAATTTTGCACACAAGTCACATTTGATATTATGAACCTGTTTTATTTTCCGGAATAGTAATCCGACCCCGATATCAAAAAGTTCACTCCCGGTCAAACTTTTTAAAATTCCAACTTTCGCCATTTCAAGCCGAATTTCACTACGGACCTCCAAATCACAATCCCGACGTGCTCCTAAGTCCAAAATCACCCAACGGAGCTAACAGAACCATCAGAAATTCAATCCGAGGTCAAATACTAAAAAGTTGAAACTTGGTCAAATCTTTCAAATTTAAAGCTTTGAGCTGAGAATCATTTTTCCATATCTATTCCGATTAACCTTAAAATCAAAACCGACGATTTACATAAGTCATAATACATCATACGGGGCTAGTCGTGCCCGAGAACTAGCGAGCGAAGAGCCAATGCTCAAAACGACCGATCATATCGTTACATTTAAAAATTTGAATATATTCAAACAAATACTGTGTTTGTCTTCTTCTGCATTCCTTGCGGCTGGTGCTGCCAAATGTTCATCCAATGGAAGAGAGCAAGGTATTCCCAATAATTTAGGAATTACAAAAAAATATATGTTAAAATAAGATGTCTTATGTATAGATGGCAGCACGTTTATAGGTGTGAACTTAAACCTAATTTGGAGTAATCTTCTGAGGATTCGATCCTCACAATCCAATATGAAAGATTACTTTGGACCATTATCGATTCACTCAATCTATCAACACCTCATCAAATCTTAGCATACACAAATTTATGGACATTCGACAAAAATGAATCTATCATACAATCATTACTCAGAGAGGTTAGTCACAAAATAAGATAAAAACTTACCATCATCCGGTATTTATATCAAATTATATTAATTTATTATGGCTAAATCATAAACTTATGTGAGAATCTGCATTAATTAACTGTAATTTCGTGATAAGAATATATCATGTATTTATTAGGTGGATGTAAATATTGAATCCAAATAAGTTTAATTATGCCCTCAAAATAATGCGTCCAAGATTTTGTTCTTTTATTTTGTCTATAGTCTGATTTTAGCATGGAGTAATGATATTCGAAATATCAACAAATGGATATATGCGGATCTCTTTACATATAAGATGGATAAATTTAAAAAGGTATTCTTTGATTTGCAAACAAGAGAAGATTATAATTCTAGTGTCTTCTTTTGAAATAAAATTTAGGGTGTGGATTCTTTTTTTTTTTTTTTTTTAATAAAAAAATTCTGAAAGCCTATCGGCCCAATTTTGCTAGTAAAGAAATGAATAGAGAATTGTGAGTTAAGGCATCAACCTACACTAAGTATTATATAAAGGAGACAAGAAAATCAATCTAAACAAAATAATATCATATCTTACGTTTATCCTAGTCTTTTTTCTAAGTTGAGTCTTAAGGAATTATCAACTTTTCCATAGCAGCCAAAGGAAATAAGTTGAGTTGGAACCTCGTCAATTTAATTTGTTCTTTTTGTGAATCAATCAAATAAGTAAAATTCACATAAATAAATGTTTCTTCAAGATAGTTAACGAATGAATTTACCTTGTTTTATTAACTAACCATTATTTTTAGGGTGGGATATAAATATACACTCATGGTTAACCTAAAAATGTGGTCGTATGATTGGTTTATGTATGATCGTCTGACAAAGACGTGGTGAATGCTAGAGAAGTTTAGCTGTTGGGACAATTGTCACATTCCCAATTATGGCGTAGGAGGGACAACAGACAGCTATTGGAGTCAAAGGTTCTGAAACTTCAGTGAAAACATAATGAAACTTCTTCAAGTTGTCCTTGTCTCTGTACAAACTTTAATCAAAATTCTAGCCAAAAAAAAAAAAACTTTAATCAAATTCATACGGACACTCCCAATTCTCGTACTAATATCTGGTAATAGGGACCCAGCTCTACTTGATAGGTCTGCATTACATTGCATTCAAACAATCAAAATTTCTATATGATCGAAATAAAATGAGATACTTGGGGTTTTCTCGTTTAATTAACAAGAGTATGCAGATCCAAGATTTGAAGGCATCAGATGTTATATTGATATAAATGTGGAGATGTTGTTAATGCTGGCACCTTGTGACCTTTTATTTGTCCGGGTGCCAAAAGTTGTCTTTGCCCGTTTTCTCATACATATATAAATACATACAAAGTCTCGACCAAGATTTGCAGGTGGTGTACGACCCTGTACCAACTAAATAGATCCATCCATGTTTTAAATTCGAGTCTTGAAAATAAAGAGCTAGCGTTTTACCCTCCGCAATAGGCTTATTCAATGCAAATATACATTAATTGGAGGAGTATATTTAAGATATTGAAGGACTTAAAAAAAAATAATCTATGATTTCTCTTGTGGTCTGTTCCAAAAGCAATTGTTTGTACTTTGTATGACTGGCTATCACCCTTATAGCTAGCCCAAATATGTAAGCTATGATCTAAGCATAGAGCACAGAAAAAAAAGGGTAATGTATTGGGTCCCAATTGATAGGGTAAAGTACCTCTGTATCCATGACTTTAGCCAGCTCATTTTTGATCAGGTATTGAGTAGAGATTCCTTATTTTAGAAATGGGCATTCTGCATTGAATTGGTATATCTCAACTACCCTTCCAAGTACTTAAGAGAAAAAAAATGATGGGCAAAATACGATTTAATGCGTGATTAGTTATCTTAAATTGATTAGCTATTGATTTAGGCCAATATAAATGACTAAATTTCTTGCTGCATTTGATAATGTTTAGCTAATTGTTAACCAAAATTCCCGCGATTTTGTAAAGCTTTTAAAATTTAGTCCACTAGATTATACAGATCATGTGCTATTGATTCGTTGACCTTTGGGGTCAAAGAAAAAGTTGTTCGTCATATATTTGCACTAGATCGATGACTTTAATTTTGTGAACTGATCACAGATTGTAACTCGAATCGAATTGTGACTTGTTGTGGCATGCCTAATTAATGGAAACCTTCACTATCAAATGGCATTATGACAAGTGGATTGAGAATTTGAAATTTAGGGGTTCGAATTCGGGTTTTATTCTAATTTATTGTATTTTAATTCGATTGTACTTATTTAATAAATTTGCAATTACATTTCCGCGTACAATATAATTAGGATAAAACAATCGTCCGAGAAGGGTAGATAAACAGAGAAAATACTACAATATAATTAGGATAGAACAATCGCCAGAGCTATGATTTGAAGTTTACGTGTTCAGAATTATAATTCGTTTAAGTTAATGAGTTCAACATAATAATTTGAACATAATTAATAGATTTCTTAAGACAAATACATAGTTTAGATCAAAACTAATGGGTTCGGTCAAACCCATATCCTGCATTCTAGCTCCGCCCCTACACAACATTACCATTGTCCAAAAAGTATACACTTCATTTTTATATTTATCACTTTCGAATGTACTGATTGAAGTGGAATTAACCAAATGGTACATATAGCCTTTAATTCATTTAGCTAGAAAGGAAACAGAAAAAGAAAAGAAAGAACCACAGCCTGATAGATGTGCTGGTCACATTACACTTAATAAAGTTTTCTAACAGTCTTCTAAATCTTATTCTACTTCACAATCAAGTCTTTTCGACCACTTCATAACTTTAACAAATAAGACAAATTCTTTTACTTTTCGCTCGATATTAAGTATTCATATTGTAGTCTGACTAAATTTAAATTCTGTTGAGAGGTTCCATATATATCGGGGGAGGATAAAGTATTGCCTACCAAAGAAAACCCGAACTCGAAACTTTTTAGTTATGAAAGAAGGAATACTTACAAATTTATTATAATCCGTACGGGTCGAAGGAGACAAATTAAAGTAGTATAATAGCACATTTTTTGGCAATCAAAACTCGTTCACTCTTGCCACTGTGCCAAGCTAGTTGTCATGTATATCAAAAACATCTCAACCAAGTAGCAAATTAAAATTCTGATTTAGGACTTTGATAATCATATTTAACAGATGGAGGAGGCATTAATAAGCAATAAATTTATTATGAAAATGATTTCGGGACCATAAAACATGGCAAAGACAAAGAAGAGTGGCATGCGTGTTAGGAAATCATAATTATTCACCCTCTATTTCCTAGTAGTAAATAAAGAACAAAACAAACCATGGAATGTAGACCAAAATAGTAGCGCATGCCCCCCAGCCAAAACTAGGTAGCCACATTGTGTGAAAAGCATTGGCTGAATTTGGACATTCTTGTTAATTAACCAAGTTGTTTGGCTTTAAGAAAAATTATTTTTAATACATCCATCACATGTACACATTTCAAGGCTGACCATATATAATAAACAAATGAAGAGAATGACGATAGAAGAATGGGAGATCCAAGGATAGTGAAAAGAGCGAAGGACAAAAATATCGAGAAAAGAGTGAAATGAGTGCCTTGGAACCGACAAAGATTATGATGGGGTGATAAGTACTCTTTTATCTTAGAAGTTACGAGTTCGAGTTATGTATATGAAATTTTTTGTTAGAGAATACTTTACTCTTAATATGGAACTTCTCGATGCGAATCCGAATTTAAACGGACGTCAATGCAGTACCTGATATCAGGTGAAAAGAATGAAGGAAAAAAAAATATCGAGAAAAGAGTGAAATGAGTGCCTTGGAATCGACAAAGATTATGGTGGAGTGATAAGTACTCCTTTATCTTAGAGGCTACGAGTTCGAGTCATGTATATGAAATTCTTTGTTAGAGAGTACTTTACCCTCAATGTGGAACTTCTCGATGCAAATCCGAATTTAATCGGACATCAATACAGTACCTGATATCAGGTGAAAAACAAAAAAGTGCAGATATCTAATTAGTTCTGATATTATTTAACACAAATAGAAGCAAAACATACATTTAATAATTATCCACCATCCATTACATGATCAAATATTAATATATGTACTGAAGAAAATGATGGTATTACCCAAACCAAGAAGAGAACAAAAGTTGCAGGTTTCTTGATTACTTCTGCCAAGGTTAATGGCTAGGAGGAAAGAGGTGGTGAGGTGGGTTTGAGTCAGTCCGCGTGCGTCCTTTTGCGCATGATCCTATAGAACCCATGCTGACCTCAAACAATGTTTGTACATTTATTTTTGTAAGAGTTTAAATAATATTTATTAACATTACTACTGAAAATATATTACACTATACATGTAATTTAATCGGTTATAGTATATTATTATTAGGTTTGTGTGAACAAAGTCACACACGGACAATAGAAAAAAAATCTTTATCGGGCAACAACATGTTAAGAAATTTTTGAGTCATTTTAACCTAACAGTTATTACTTTATTATTCATGTTATATTAGGCTTGACATATTATTGTAGATAATTATCTTAACTTGATGATGCATTTTTTCTTTACGTTGATAGTATATAGAGCATAAACCTTTCCTTTTAATTACATTTATATGCTCATTTTAGGAATTGCAGACTGAAGTGTTTTTCCCATTTCAAAACAGTGGCGTTGGCATGCATGTGTTTCTTTCGAATGCTATGACCGTTTATAAGCACAAGGAGAGGAATGTTTGTCAGGCCTTTTGCATGCTCAGCATTTTATATTTTCTATAACTCGTAATCATGCTCCCCAACAAAAGGAAAATAAACTCCCTCCAATGCTGCCTATTTGAGTTGACACATTTTGACTACTAGTCATAAGCTGACAAAAACCAAAATGAATATATTATCACTCTTTGCCTTGTAACTCACGCAGCTAATTACTGAAATGTGGTGGTACTAGCTAGCAGTGGATGTTGTATTCTCAAGGAATATTAGCATGGTAAGGAATAAATTAGAAGAGCTAAAATTCCTGAGACTAATCGATGTCTTTGCGTTGATTCTGAACTATGAAGTGCAAATTGTATATACAAGATAACTTATCTGAAATTGAGCCGGAGCCGGAGCCGGATCCGGATCCGGATCTGGATCCGGTATTGCGGTAACAAATTCATCTGAACTCAATAATTTCCATTTGAGACACAAATTTGTGTAAGAATCGACTAAAATTATACCAAATAGCTTTGAACCTATAATTTAAAAATACACTGGATCTAAAATTAAAATATTTTAACGTTAAACTCATATAGTTTAAATTTTAGATTTGCCTCTGATTATAGACGAGTTATAATGTGTTAGGCACTTACCACTAAATTAATGAGTCACGAATTTATCTACCTTGTTGGTTTTGCTGCATTTGTTGTGTATGTTTTAGCTTAAATTTGCTTTTTACGTATTTTACATTTCTTGACTTCTCATGGCCTGTGTTGGCCAATGTCACGATCCGGTTCGCCCTCCGTAAACCATCATGACGACACCTAGGCTCCTGAGGTCTAGGAGGAGCTGGAATACCGCTGGCTGCTGGAAGAGCTGAATGAACAGGGCGACTTATATAACCCTTACCATGACGACCTGCTGCTGGGGCACGGGCACCAGAGAAATGGCCGGACTCTCGAGACCTCTTGGCCTCCCTCTCCTCTCTCCCCCTAGCATGCATACCCTCAATCCTCCTAGCAATGCCCACCACCTGCTGATAAGAAATATCCATCTCCAACTCACGAGCCATGCTAGACCTGATGCTGAGAATAAGACCCTCAATAAATCGGCGAACCCTCTCACGAACAGTAGAAACCAAGGCTGGTGCATGCCTAACCAAACTGGTGTAACAGACAACATACTCTGAGACAGTCATAACACCCTAGCGCAAATGCTCAAACTCAGCGCGCCATGCGTCTTTGAGGCTCTGAGGAACGTACTCTCTTAGGAACAAATTTGAAAACTGAGTCCAAGTCAATGAAGCAGCCTCATCCGACTGTCTAACTTATAGGTGCGCCACCACTCATAGGTGACCCCTCGAAGATGGAAAGTGGTGAAGGAAACCCCTCTCGATCCTGATATACCCATGGTACGGAGAATGTAGTAACACTCATCTAGAAATCCTAGAGCATCATCCGATGCTAGACCACTGAATACATGAGGCTTGTACATCTTGAACCTCTCAAGCCTCAACTGCTCATCCTCGAAAGTCGCTGCCCTGTCCTCAGGCTGATCTCAGACTGTAGGCTGTACGAGAATAATCTCAGGGACCTGCTGGACATGCACTCGCTGCTTAGGAGTGTGGGTGGCGGGAGTCTGTGCTCCTCCCTCGGCCTGAGATATAGCTGCAGCAAGGGAAAACAACCCTACCTGAGCCAAAGTGGTGTACATGCTCATGAACTGTGCAAGAGTCTCCTGAAGAGCTGGAGTAGTAGCAGCAGTAGGTGTATCCGGTGCCTGGACTTTGGCTGGAACTGTTGGTGGTACCTCGACAGCAGCTCGCGCAGGTGCACTGGCTGCACCACGTGCGCGTCCTTGGCCTCTACCCCGGCCCCGGCCTCTGACGGCTGCAGTAGGGGGCGCGAGTGCCTGATCATCTCGGGTAGCGCGTGTCCTCACCATCTGTGAGAGAATAGACGATAGAAGTTTAGAATTGTGATGTCAAAATCCCACACGACAAGGAAATCAAATGAAGTGGAATTTTCCTAACAATTACATAGCCTCTCGTAGATAAGTATAGATGTCTTTGTACCGATCAACGAGACTCTAATAAATCGACTTGTGATCCATGACTCCTATGAACCTAGAGCTTTGATACCAACTTGTCACGACCCGGTTCGCCCTCCGTGAACCATCGTGACGGCACCTAGTCTCTACGACTAGGTAAAATTAAAATGCGGAATATAAACCAAACTTGCGGAAGAAAAGAAAATAGTTTAAAACAGAAATAGAGTAATAAAACAGCGTTTAAAAGTGCCGCTCGGCATACACAATATTAACTCTTAAAACCAATACACTTTTCCAAAACCTCGAAACCCATGAATCACAAGCTAAGGATCACTACATAATGCTCTAACTCCAGAATAGTCTAAAACAAAATAAATACATGAGGGCTATAACTATAAGAGAAAGTGGAGAGAGAGAGATTCCTCGGTCTACGGATGCGGCAGATATACCTCGAAGTCTCCGAACGGTCGCCTCGCCTCAAGGATGGTAAGTTTGAGTCGAAGTACCTGGATCTGCACATGAAAAATATGCGCAAGAAAGGGCATAAGTACACCACAGCGGTACTCAGTAAGTGCCAAGCCTAACCTTGGTCGGGTAGTGACGAGTAAGGTCAAGCCCCTACTAAGATAAAATTAAAATATTAGATATGACAGTATAAGATAAGCAGTACAATCGAAAACTAACATTAATAATTTAATACAGGAAAACAAGGAATTCAATAACTGAAACAGAGGCAAAAACAATCACAAGAAAATAACCGGGGATCTCTCAGTATCCCGAGGATCTCTTAGTACCCTCAATATATGTCAGGGATCTCTTGGTATCTCGAGGATCTATTGGTGTCCTCAATATATGCTAGGGATCTGTTGGTATCCCGAGGATCTCTTGGTATCCATAATATACGTGCCAGGGATCTCTCGGTATCCCGCACCTCAGTTCAAATCATAAATACGTACAGTGGATCTCTCGGGATGCCGTCCCATAGTCCCAAAGTAAAACACACAGCAACAACACAAGAAGACTCAATTAAGCTCAATTTCGTATCAAGTAAACAAGTAATTCTAATCTAACATGCTTCTCATAATTTAATTAAGGCAGTTTAAGCAAATAAACAGTTAAGTAAATTAGACATACTTTTTCTAAGCTAACAACCGGTTTAAATTTGAAGTAAAATGAGACAGAAAAGGAACACAATTGAAATTACTGAAAGAAAATCGGATTTTCAACAATTAGCTCAAGTACGCACTCGTCACCTCACGTACAAGGCATTTCAAATATCAAATATACCAAATCCTAAGGGGAAGGTACCCCACACAAGGTTAGGCAAGCCACTTACCTCGAACCAACTCAATAATCAACCCGAGACCACGTTCTTGCCACGAGTACTCAACTCCAAATGACTCAAATCTATTCAATCCAATTGCATAATGTAAATAACACTTCAAGTAACTGATTCTACAAAGCATTTCTAAGCTAATACGCAGAATCAGGTAAAATTTATATTTTCAGAATCCCCATACTCTCACGAGTTCATGCATACCAAAATTATCCAAATCTAAGGTCAAATTCCCAATCAAAAGTCGAATTCTAGAAGAACTTTCTTCCAACTTTTCCCCAATTTTCATCTCCAATCCGAAATTAAATGATGAAACTAACTATAGATTGATGGAATATAACTAGAAAGGGTTAAAGAATTGTTACCCAATGATCTCCTCTTCAATTTCCTCCCAAAATCGCCCTCTCCCGAGCTCCAAATCGAATTTCCAACTTTTGAAACTAAACCCTCGAAATTTAATATTTCTGCCCAGCTGTTACCGCATCTGCAGTTCTGGGACCACTTTTGCGGTCCCACTTTTGTGGAACAATGGTCGCTTCTGCGACTTCTCACTTAAAGCCCATCTTCCGCATCTGTGGTTAACCCTTCGCAGATGTGGGGTCATTTCTGTGGTCCCTGTTGGATTCTCCCTATTTCCACTTCTGCGGTCTCTCTGCCACTTCTGTGGCTCCGCACCTACGGAACCCAAACCGCAGGTGCGGTTATGATAGAAAACCAGCTGAAGCTGCAACTCCAAACTCCAAAATCCTTCCGTCAACCATCCAAAATCATTCCGAGGCCACTGGGACCTCAACCAAAGACACCAACAAGTCTAGTAACACTATTCAAACTTATACCAATCCTTAAAACACCTAAAACAACATCGAAACAACGAATCAACCACAGATTCAAGCCTAAGAACTCCAAAACTCTAGAAATACACCTTCGATCAAAAAGTTTATCAAACTTCGTTTCAATGACCTGAAATTTTGCACACACATCACATTCAACACTACAGAGCTACTCCAACTTCTAAAATTCCATTCTGACCCTCGGATCAAAATCTCACTATCGAACCGAAAACTTTAAAATTCGACTTTCGGCATTCCAAGCCTAAATTAGCTACAAGCCTCCAAAACACAACCCGGACACACCCCTAAGCCTGAAATCACCCAACGGAGCTAACGAAACCATAAGATTTCCATTTCGAGTCCGTCTTCACGTTGTTCCGACTACGGTCAACTTTCCAATACTTGAGCTCTCATTTAGGGACTAAGTGTCCCAAAACTCTCCGAAACTCACAACCGAACATCCAGGCAAATTAAAATAATAGAAATAAACATAGGGAAAGCAATTAATAGGGGATCGAGGCGTAAATTCTTAAGAAGACCGGCCGGGTCGTCTCAGCCAAGCTTTAAAAATCAACTTATTTTGTGAAGTGCTTTTCTCAAAAGTATTTTTGGGGAGAAGCAGTTTGTATTTGGCTAATAAATTTGAAAAGTATTTTTGATCAGCATTAGTATTTGACCAAGCTTTTAAAAACTGTTTCTAAGTGTATTTTCCTCAAAAGTGCTTCTCAAAAAAGTACTTTTGGAGGGAAGCTACTTTTTTCTGCTTCTCCAAAACTGGTTCTGCTTTTCTCCAAAAGCACTTTTATTTCTTCCAAAACCTGGGCCAAACACCTCTTTTTTTGTTCATCCTGGTCATGGATAGATCAGCCAGGTTCGGGTCTATAAGCAGTGACAATTGCCCTATGAAGACTCGCTTTCGCTACGGCTCCGATGGGTTCCCTTAACCAAGCCACTGCCTATGAGTCGCTGGCTCATTCTTCAACAGACACGCGGTTATAGCCTAAGATAGTAATGCTTTCGGCTACTGGACATTCGTCATCTAGGGTGCAACATTCGAGCTGCTTCGCCTAGATGCACGACGCTTGTAAAAAATACTTTTGGCTAAAGGAAAGAAATTTTGTCCCAAAAAAACTTGGCCAAACGGGCTATTGCTCTTGTTTGTCTACTTCTTTCTGAATTTTCGTTAGGCCTTTTGAAAACTGCTACACGAAGATAATGGATTAATCTGCTTTTTCTGGGCTTTGTTTGGCTACCGATAGGTCGTGCTTCTGTTCTTCTTCTTCTTATACCTGATGAAAGGGCGATTTGCAGACATACCCTATATTTATGCCACCTTTTAACCTGTACCCTATTTTTAAAAATTATTGATTTCGTAGCCAACTAATAAAAAATCCGTAATAATATGACCATTATACCCCTTCCAAAACATATAAAAGATGCATCACACATACTAGATTCAAAATTCAAGATCACCTCCGTAGCTCCTCCATCACTCTGTCTCTCCTCAGATCGCCTCTCGCAAACCAGATTTGAACCAAATTCAAATTCCAAATTCAAAATTACAAAATACATTGTAAGTATTCAAATTCATCTTCAGAATTCAAAATAGTTTTTAAAACTGATTGGTTTCGTGATATATGTTTTCTGAACATGAACCCTTCACTGATATGATGAAGTTGCATTCTAAATCTGTTTCACGTTGAATGCTAACATTCTAATTCGACAAATTCAAATATGCTGAAGTTTTTCACTGCATAATATGTGAAATTTTTGGTTTATTTGCTAAACAAGCTGAAGTTATTTAGTTCATATGTAAAAACTTCAGGAAAACGAGCTGAAACATAGATGCACTGGGTAAAAATAAAACATAATTAAAATTTAATACTGAGCAAATACTTCAGCATGGGATGATGAAGTTTTTTTAGTTCATCTTTAAAAACTTCAGCAAAACGAGCTAAAGTTTTCCTCTTAGATTGGGTAAAAAATAAAACATAAAATACAAATTTACATAGTGCATAAAAACTTCAGCATAAAGTGCCGAAGTTTTTTAGTTAGTCTTTAAAAACTTCAGCAAAACGAGCTGAAGTTTTCCTCCTACACTGGGTAAAAATAAAACATAAATTAAAATTACATATTGCACAAAAGTCTTTAAAAACTTCAGCAAAACGTGTTGAAGTTTTCCTCCTATACTGGGTAAAAATAAAACATAAATTAAAATTTAATATTGCACAAAAACGAGTTGAAGTTTTTAAAGATTAACTAAAAAACTTCAGCAGTTTATGCTAAAGTTTTTGTGCAATATATAACTTTGTATTTTATTATGATTTTTCGGAAAAACTTTATACCAAAAAATGGTTATGTTTTCAGGAATATGTAAAATATTTTTCATATAATTTTTATTATGCTGAAGTTTTTTTAGTTCATCTGCTAAAACATACTTCATATTTTGTCCTGCAATATATAATTTTCGGATAAGTTTTTGTTAATTCCTCTGTTATTTTCTAAGTTTAAAAAGGATTTTTAGTTCATGCTTGAAAGTTTCAGCAAAGGGAGCTGAAGTTTTCCTCATGTACTATGTATTTTATTATGATTTTTTGGAAAAATTTCATACCGAAAAAATGCTTAATTTTCAGATGAGTTTTTGTTAATTCATGCTGAAGTTATTTAGTTCATTTCCTCTATTATTTTTCGAGTTTGAAGAGAATTAATATTAAAAAAATGCACAAAAAACTTAAAACGAAAATAGAATCTTTCATTAAACATTAAAAAGATAAATTAAAATTACATAAAAAACAAATAACATTATAATCCTTTAACTAAAAGGATTATACAAAAAAAGAAAAAATAATCGTCCATATCATCATCATCATCATCATCATCATCGTCGTCGTCACTGCCAGATGGGCGAGCATCTTCATCACCAAGACTATCAAATTTCACCAGCATCTCAATCCTATCAAGCTTGTTGTTGATTTCTTCCAGCTCCATGTCGTACTTGTCTATGAGCTCATCCAGTTTCGGCTCAAAAGCCTCTATAATGTCTTGTTTAATTTCGTCAACTATTTGCCTTATTACAACATCCATTTTTCTCCTTTTTTGTATTTTATGTCTGCTAAAATCTATGTGTTTGAGTAAATAAACTCACAAGGAATAGCGTGCTTATATAGGGGGAAAAAACTTCTGCATGGTATATGAAAAGGCAAAGAGGAATTTTAAACGTTGTCTAATGAAAAACGTGCATGAATGTGATAGGAATGTAATTATTACACTAACACATACCCCCAACGCAATATAATTACTACTTTAATTGTGTTTGTTAAGTTTACTCTTGTATACTATGTAATTAATGCTGAAACATGCTGAAATTTATTTAATTCATTTGGTAAACTTTAGCCCAATGTGCTAAAGTTATTTAGTTCATTTCTAAAACTTTAGCACTTAATAAGCTGAAGTTTTTGTCCCTCGATTCATTAATCCTATCATACAACTTTTTCAAAAAAACTTCAGCCGATATGCTGAAGTTATTTAATTTATTTCTAAAAACTTCAGCACTTAATAAGATGAAGTTTTATGTGCAAGATTCATTAATTTTGTCATACATCTTTTTTCAAAAAACTTTAGCAGAAGATTCTTAAGTGATTTAGTTCATTTGTAAAAACTTCAGGACAAACAACCTAAAAGTTTTACTCCTACACTATGTAATTTTCTCCTGCATGCTGAAGTTAAATTTAGTTTATGCTCAAGTCTTGTCCTCCGATAATCACCTTCTTCATGAGCTTTTTTTCGAAAACTTCACTATAAACAAGCTAAAAATGTTCTAGTACATTTGCTCAACTACAGCTTCAATGTGCTTAGATTTTTTATGAACTTCATAATTAAATTCTTCTGTTCACTTTCCTAATACTTGCTGTGAGCACGTGATTTTTGCCTCACACGAATTACTCTAAAAGAATTCCCAAAATTAGGTCTTTTCTTTAATTGTGTGTTATTCCTCTAATTACTGTGCGATTTTCCTGATTGTTTGCATATTTTTGTGTGCATATTTAATTTTATTATGCATTAAAAAATACAAAAAAATATAGCATCTGCGCTTAGGATTTGATTTTACATTTTTTGGTTTGTTTAGTAAAATGTTGTTTTACAAAAACGAAAAATTCACAAAACATAACGTATTTTTGCATTTTTAGTGTTTAATGTCAAATTTTGTGATTTTTCTTTTAATTTGGTGTTTAATTATTTGTGATAGGTATTATTTAAAGTTTATTAATATTTTTAAGCTAATTTAGGTCTTTTATAATTTAATTAGGATTTTAATTTCAAATTTTGAAATAAAAAGGAAGAAAAGAAAAGGAAAAAAATTAAATAAAAGAGAAGGAAATCGGAATTGGGTCAATCCAATTTAATCTCCAAGCCCAAAACAATTTTTTACCCTAGTCCAACCCAAAACCCGGCACATACCCGGTCCGTCTCCAGCCTCAACCAAACGACGCCGTTTCAGGCGTTTCAATCTGGACCGTTGAATCAGCCTGATCGAACGGACCAAAGCCTTCCTCACAACCCGACCCGTTCCCACACCCGGACCGCCCTAGTTGAAACCAAAATGACCCCGTTTCCATTTATGATTTAATCAGAGCCGTTGGATTCCAATCATCCAATGACCCTAATTAAATCAAACGTTCTAATATATCAAACCCCCCAAACCCGGCCTTCCCATTTCATTCCCCCCCATCTCTTCAGAGACCCAATATAACGCAGCCTCACGCCGCCGCCCTCCGCCCACCGGAAATCGCCTCACAACGGTTCCGGTGGTCCAATCCTTTCCAAAATTACACCCCAGAACCACCACGACCCCCTCTTTCCAAAGTCATAACTACTTTCCCTCGAATCTTGCCCAAACGTCTCGAATTTTAGATCTAAAGTTCAAATCCGTAAACCCCAAAGTTAATTTCCGTTAAATCCATGGCATGCATGATCCAGGTTTCCATTTTTATGATTTAGAAAGCTGATTCACTCGAAATTGATGGTTTTCGTTTGTTCTTGACAAAGAACAAGCAGTCATCATTAGTTTCATGAAATCAGGACATCCGGCGTTTGATTTCAAGCTAATATTGGTAAGTATTCATTTCTCTTTTGCTATCTGTGTTTGTTTTTACCATTCGTTTACCCCTTTTCTTATATTTTTTTAAGTATTGTTGATTGGTGTTAGTTTCTGAACCTAGTTTTTTTACGATTAGTTCTGCATTTGTAATTGTTTCTTTGGCCTTTCAGTTTCGTCTTCTAGTTTTTAGAACGTTAATATCTGATTTTATTATATTATTTGTTCACCTTGCTTAATTGTCATTCATGATTTTTGTATTTATGATTTTTTTTATCTTATTGTTAATTAGCCTTGTCTCGACTTGATATTTTTGTTAATTCTAGTTCATTAGTTTAGCTTTAAAGTCAGTAATTTAATTAGGTTTTGGTTTGAAACCATTCAAATTGGTTTTCTGTTCTGTTTTATCATGGATCGATTAGTTAACTTAATTTGGGGATTCATTTCCAACCCAGTTTCAACGAAGGCCCAAAGAATTTGTTCACCTACTTGGGTCAACTTGACCATTGTGATTTTCTGAAATAATAACTGGGTCATGGGGGTAATTTGGGTAGCTAACCTAAGGGAACCTCAATAATTGAATTAGGTGGCTGCTAATAAGTGATAAGGTTTAGAAAGAGCACTACTGAATTAAATTAAAAGCACTAAGTTAAGTGGGATTAAAAAAATGGAAAGGATAAGTTGTAGTGGAAAATGCACTAATTAGATGCTTATTTAAAAAGAACATTCTGGGACAAGAGAGATTTTGAGATAGAATACAGAAAAACACGAAAGAGAGCTTAAGAGATCCATTAGGACACAGACAGAAATTCAGGGTATTGGGAGAGAGCGATTTAAATTCTAAGAATTCTGAAAATTGAGGGCTAAGATATACCCGGATATACACACACAAGAAGGCAATTCTACTGTTCCATTGAAGTTTTCATTGATTGAGAATTATTTTAAACTTCTGAAACAATTTCAACTCACCTGAGTGAGAAGGATTTAGAATTGGTCTTCAAATTTGGTTTAAAGTTGTATGAGATATTGTTTGATGGGGATGTTGTTACTACTGGTGATTGCTGTTGTTATTACAGCTGATCTTACCTCCCTTTGACTTTCATTTCCAGGTATGTGTCAATACCTGGACAACATATGAGAGGCAAAGCAAAGTTCTATAATCGAATTTGAGGATGAAATGATAAAATGTTGTTTGTTTAATTGATTGTTAGATTTTCCTATGGTTTCTTTCACTATGCTGCAGTTTACTCAACGTATGTAGATTTTTGCATAATCAATGTTGTAATTCATCTGTTAAATTTATATTTGAACTTGTAGTAATTAATGGACTGTTTCAAGCTTTTAAACGATATTGTTCAAAGCATGCCGAGTCTGCTTTTTGCGTTGTTAACGATACCTTAAGTATGAAATATCATTCCTTAATTTCAGATTGGTTATATGTTCAACTGGTAGAGACCCTCCTCTGTTTTCGGTTGATTCTTAAGTTTTAATGCTGATTGGGAACTCGAATCTTTCTAGTAGTTAATTTTCCTGGGTCTGTCTAGTTAAAGGTTAGTTACTTAGTTCAGGGATTGAGGTTTCGTGATTGTTATCATAATTGGGGGATACGTAGCATAAATGAGCCTGCATGTCTATTGGAATTTGGTTTGATTACTCTTGAACTATCTGGTTAAAAGAGGAATCCTGGCATGAGTTATGTATTATTCAAATAGGAGTCAACGTTTGCTTTAAATTAATTTAAAGTCGTGTGATTGGTATAATAAGTGTTACCTTTGGTTGAGGCATTGTGATCTAAGTTATAAGCATTCCGTATCGTTTGGGCTAAATGGTATGATCAAATAAGGATCCAAGCATGTTCCAAATTAATTTTATATAGGATTGGGAATTCATTTTATTTGCTTTAGAACAATCTGATATTTGCAAGTTTAGGAACTAGATGTTGGATCTCCTCGCTCAAATGCATTGAGCTCTCTAACTTGGGCTCATTCGTAGGCCCAAATGAGATTACCTCTTTCAAATGAGACTTGGACCCTCTCTTTTCATTGGGCTTTTGATTTGCTACGCTAAACTGGGCCATCCCTCTTTAAAATAATCTCCTCATCGTGTAGGTTTTGGTTAATATAAAAGCTATGGCCACATACATTAGTAGATGCCCCTTTTCTTTAAATAAATCGCGGTATGCGTCCGCACAACTTCGATTGTCCTTTAATTGGAAAAACTCCCTTGTATTTATACCCTTCTCCGGGGTGTAAGGTAAAAAGGAGGTGTGACAGCACTGGCGACTCTGCTGGGGACAAAAACCCAGAATCTCTGGTTCAGGGTTCAAGAATTTGAGCTTAGAATAATTTTTATATTTGGCTTTATTTTTTATCTTGTTTTATTCACATGTTTGTGCTTAATGTGCGAAATTTTGCTTTTTACCGCTTTGATATTATCTGAACTGTATATATAAACTGTTACGAAACCCTTCTTCTTTCTGAGTCTTCTGAATTTATGGTGCACGCGTGCGCGTGGCCCACCTTTCTGTTAGAAGTCATACCAAATAGAACGAAGTTGGGCCAAGTAACTAGGCCGGGTAGACTTCGTGCTCCCGGTACGTTGCCCCCACTTTGGCTCAAGCTGTCCGCTTGGGTAAGCCAGGTATAGAACAGTATACCCTAGGTTTTACACTTAGAATAACTCAGCTTCATGCCGGATCCCTAGTAGGAACGTTTGTTTGCATCATGTGCATTTGACTTCGGAGATTCAACACAGGGGTTGAGTCTGTCTAGGACAGGTATACCCGAAATGAAAAGACCATCCTGATGCATCTTACTTGCTACTTGTGCATTCATTTGTTTTGGATTTGCATGTTGACCAACTTATAGGAAAAGTTAGAAAAGGAAAATCAATGTGAGGACCGAGAAAGAAAATTGGCTGTTTTCAAAAAAAAAAAAAAAAACAATTTCCGAAATATTTTAAAATACTACCGAAATTTTGAAAGAAAAAATAAGAAAAATTTTGTGTTTCTTTTAAGAGTGGCCTTTTTATTACGAACTACGTAAGTTTGATTCTCGCCAGAGGTGAGATACGCAGGCAACCCACATCGGGCTCAACTATTTTTTTTTTAAAAAAATAAAACAAATTGGCCGGTTAACAAACACAACCTTTAAATCTTCTTCATCGAAGTATTTTTTCTTTTATGATTTTTTTAGAAATATTAATGATTTTTTCAAAATAAGTCTTGATTTTGTTTTTAAAAATTAAAATCACTCACAGGTACAAAATGAGCACCATCCAAAACCCACTGTTCACAGATATAGATGAGTTTCTATTTCGGCTTCAGATGTGGTGGTATGAATTAGGAGGAGATGGTCAGAAATGGGTCATTAAGTATTTGGGAGCTCTCACAGATATTATGAAAGTTAAACCACGCGATGATTTGATTACGACACTAGTGACTTTTTGGGACCCTGTTCACAATGTCTTTCACTTCTCTGATTTTGAGCTTACTCCCACATTAGAAGAAATAGCTGGATATTCCGGTTTTGATGGAGATTTGAGAAACCAGAATCTTATATTCCCTAAGGCTCCCTCTGTACACCGATTCTTTGGTCTTCTGAATATCAGTAATCAAATCAGAAAATGCAACATTGTCAAAGGGTATTGTTCTTTCAACTTCCTATATTCAAGGTTCGGAAAGCTGGATGGATTTGAAATTCATGAAAAGGGCCTTACTAATAAACAAAATAAGGACACCTGGCAGATTCACTGTCGCTTCGCTTTCATAGTGGCTTTTCTGGGAGTCATGGTCTTCCCAAACAAAGAGTGGACGATTGATATTCGCATAGCCAGAGTCATACAAGTCCTCAGTACCAAAGAACATCACACTCTTGCCCCGATCATTCTCTCAGACATTTATCGGGCGTTGGCTTTCTGTAAGTCCGGGGCAAAATTCTTTGAAGGGTGCAATATTTTGTTGCAAATGTGGTTGACTGAACATCTCCGACATCACCCCACGTTCATGCAGTATGGTCCGAGCAAGGACAATTTCATTAAGATTTATGAAGAAAGAATAAAAGATTATAAATCTCCAGAAGGGGTGGAAGCCTGGATATCCCATTTAAGATCTTTAATGGCAAGTCAAATTGAGTGGACTTTGGGATGGCTCCCGGTAAGAGAGGTGATACACATGTCAACCTTAAAGAGTTATTTGCTGCTGTTGGGTTTAAGAAGTGTCCAGCTGTATGCGCCATAGAGAGTTCTAAGACAGCTAGGGAGATACCAAGTGGTGCCTGATGATGAATTGGAATGGTTGTCGATACTTGAAAAATGATACCCAAGTTCTAAGGTGAGATAAATCCGGGCTATGCTAGGTGGTTTGAGAAAAGATCCCGTGTGGATGATGCACCAGAACCTGGTTTTGGAAGGCCCATAAAAAGACCGAATGTTCAAGCATTTGATGACAAAATCCAAGAACGGTTGGCTTGGGGTAAAAAGGAAAAGGGGTACAAATCAACTATTCATGCCTTAGAAGAAAGCCTGAGGAACCTCAATTTGGAGAAAGACTTACAAGCACAAGAAGCAGAAGGTGAAAAGAAGAGTCTGATTAGCAAGAATAAAACTCTCCGCGCTCAGTTTCAACAGATGAAGAAAGCCTCTAAAGCACCAGTGAGAAGTTGGAAAGATCAGAAAATCATCGCCAATCTGATGGAAAAAATGCAAGATTATGACTCCATCTTGACAAAGATTGAAAAGGCGTTAGACAAAGCTAAGGAAAAAATCATATAGTTAAATGAGGATGCCAAATCTAGTAAGGAACGCCAAGTAATGAGATGTGAAGAAGAAATGGCTCAATTCAAGAGAGAGAAGGACCATTGGATACATTTAGAAGCTCAACTCCATGCACAGTTGGAAAAAATGAGAAGGTACAATAGGGAACATCAACACACAGATATTGATAGGGAGAGAGCAAAGGCAAGACTCGATCAGGCTAGAATTCAGGCTCAATTGAAGTAGGCTTTAGATTGTGAAGGCCACATAAGAGATATAGCCACCACTCGCCAACAACAGTTACAAAACCAAGACCAAAATCTTCAGGACTTCAGAGCACAAATCCATGATTTGGCTGTTTACACCTCTCAAAGTTATATGAACTGCCAAGGGATGAATTATGAGAGGTTTCTAGAGCATGCACCTACTTTTGCCCGTCATCTTGCAATGGAGTTAGAGAGGATGTACCGTACACTAGGAGGTCAACCGGGTCAAGCTCCACCGTGCGCAGATGTTCCAGTGATTAAAAGCAAAAGATTGTGGAGTGAAGCGTGATCATAGTTGTTGGAAGTTTTCATATAATAGTCATGTTTTTGTTTAAGTCCATATTGAGTCTTTTAAACCATTTTTGTTTAAAGTATTGTCCAAATGTAATGTCATTTCTGTCTTTGTACTGTTTCGTTTGTTAAAATAAATAAAAGTAATAATAATTATTTCTGCCAAAACTACGCTCAGTCTGATTCATGCGGAGTCATGATACATAGGCAATCTCCATAAGATTCGACCACAACCAAAAGAAAAGAATAAAATGAATAAAGGGGGAGAGGAATAAGAGATAGGCGTGAGTGACAATAAAAGGGAAAGGTCAGGAAAAGATGGGATGACATAAGCAACCGAGCAAATACATGGTAGAAATAACTAATTGCCTAGGTGCATTGCATCCCTATGTATGGTTGTTTATTTGTTAAAACTCTAATCACTAACAAGTTTGGTTGTTGTTACCAGAATTCAAGTAGTTAGTACACCTAAGCATACTGGCAACCCACCCCTACCAAACCAGATCCAAAGGAGAAATAATCAAGTCTATCCCAGATATAGACACCAGTGTCATTGAAGGAGAAGAGTTGGATGTTAACGCCATAAAAGAAGAGATGTACAAATTAAAACAAAAAATGGCCAAAATGTATCAGGCCTGGGCTAAAGGACAACCGCCATCCGCCTACCCGGCTAACCCTACCTTCACTCCACCACTGGCTCAAACTCAAGATCACCCTACCACTGATCTATCCCCGAGCTTTCCCATTTACCAACACTACCCGGGCACCACTTCTCATACACCACAATCTCCACCCCCTAAACCAATTCCATACCCTCCTCCACCAGTAACTCCTGTCTTCGTAGCACCTCCACCAGCTATACTCCCCAAATCTCCTAGCGAGCCTATGTTCCAGGCCCAAAACAAACAATACTACCCCTCAGAGCCCACCTTCAAAACTCTAGAAACCCATTCCTATACTCATCGCTTTGACCTCCCGATAGAAGCTGATAAACCAGTCAAAAATACCAAACAAGAGGAGATGTTCAGGAAAGCTAAAAGCTTAGAACAATCATTCAGAGATATGCGGGGGTTGGGGGGGCAAGTCAGCGTGGCCTACAAGGACCTATGTCTGTTCCCGAATGTGCAATTACCGACAGGTTTCAAGATGCCCAAGTTCGATCTATACAACGGGCACGACGATCCAGTAGCCCACTTGAGGGGTTTTTGCAGCAAGATGAGGGGAGCTGGAGGAAAAGATAAATTGTTAATGGCTTACATCAGTCAGAGTTTGAGTGGATCAGCATTGGAATGGTATACCCGCCAAGACCATGGGAGATGGTACACATGGGATGATCTGGCTCAAGCATTTGCTTGTCACTTCCAATACAATCTTGAGATCGTTCCAGATTGACTGTCCTTGACTAAACTTGAGAAGAAGCACAGCGAAAGCTTCAGAGAATATGGTTTCAGATGGAGGGAGCAAACAACAAGAGTAGATCCCTCAATGAAGGAAAGTGAGATGGTAGATTACTTCCTGTAGGCTTTGGAACCTACTTGCTATGGCCATTTGGTCTCAACTGTGGGGAAGTCATTCAACGAAGTAGTAAAGATGGGGGGCATGGTAGAAGAAGGCCTCAAGTCGAATAAAATCATGAGCTATTCGGCTATCAAAGCAAATACTCAGGCTATTCAGGGCGGCATAGAAGGGATTGGGAAGAAGAAGAGAGAGGAAGCAACAATGGTTGATTGAGGAACTTGGTCCAGATCCAGAGGTTCGCCTTATCACTACAATCAACCTCGACCCCACCAACAAACTTATCACCACAACCCACCCCAACACTACTACCCCCTACAAGAACCTCATTTTTCCGTCCACCATGCACAAGCATACAACCAACCTCCTACCCACACTCAATGGCATGCGCCTGTCCTACCAAATACTTATCCACATCCACGAGCCTACCAAAACACTCCCGGACCAAGTTTCAGGCCTAGTCAAGCATTCAAGGGTAAAAGGTTGCAGAAAAAGAAAACCTTTACTCCATTGGGAGAATCATACACTAGTCTGTTCCACAGGCTAAAATAGCTAGATATGCTAAGGCCGATACAGTCCAAACTACCAAATCCTCCTCCAAAGAATCTTGACTATACTCTCAGCTGTGAGTATTGTTCTGGTACTCCGGGTCATGATACAGAAAAATGCTGGCATTTGAAAAGTGCGATATAAGAGCTTATTGATACCAATAGAATTGAAGTTCAAGCTCCTGAAGCACCCAATATCAACAGGAATCCGATGCTAGCCCATCAGGAGGCAAATATGATCGAAATAGTACATGCGGAGGGAGAACCCAAGAAACCATCACAGACCATCATGATGATTCGGTCTAGTGGAGTCAAGACAGATGAACAATCAGCAGATGAGAAGTTGGTGCTCAAGCAGAGCAAAAAGAGTGTTGAGCCATCTGTGGCAGTTGTGAAGGGGCCTTTAAGCAAAGTTGTAACGAAACAGGAAGGGGTGAAGGTGATTGTACTGGGAGCGGCCAACAAACCCATCATAATCCTGGAAGGAGCCCGCGTAGATCGGGTTATTATCAAAGCCAGTAACCCAGTTACCAATAATCAACAACAAGGCTATTCCATGGAATTACGAATGGGTAACGGTGATGTACAAAGGGAAGGAAGTCAAAGAAGAAATCTATGAAGTACAGGGTTTGACTCGCTCGGGAAGGTGTTTTACTCCCGAGGAGTTAAGAAGAGCTAAAAATAATCCAACGCTAGTAAAGAAAGCCGTAACTGAAGAAGAAATAGAAGAATTCTTGAGGAAGATGAAGCTACAGGACTACTCTATCGTGGAACAATTAAGAAAGACGCATGCTCAAATTTCCCTATTATCATTATTGATCCATTTAGATGAGCACCGTCAAGCTTTAATGAAGATCTTGAATGAGGCACACGTTCCCGATAAGATCTCCGTGAATCACTTAGAAAAAATAGCCAACAAAATCTTCTAAGTAAACAGAGTCACATTCTCCGATGATGAATTGCCTGTTGAAGGTACTGAGCACAACAGAGCTCTTTACCTCACATTAAAATGTGAGAACTCTGTGGTGACCTGGGTATTGGTCGACAACGGGTCAAGTGCAAACATCTGTCCTCTCTCCACTCTAAGCAAGTTGAAAATAGAAGATGAGAGGATCCATAAGAACAATATTTGCGTGCGGGGATTTGACGGTGGAGGTAAAGATTCAGTTGGGGACATAGTGCTAGAACTGATGATAGGACCAGTTGAGTTCACAATGGAGTTTCAGGTGATGGATATAGCTGTTTCCTATAATTTACTGTTGGGTCGACCATGGATCCACGCCGCTAAAGTAGTCCCATCAACACTACACCAGGTAGTCAAATTTGAATGGGATAGACAAGAAATAGTTGTGCATGGGGAAGACAGTTTATGTGCTCGCAACAATGCCATTGTACCAGTCATTGAAGTGGAAGATGACCAGGGACCATGGGTTTACCAAGTTTCTGACACGATGTTGGTAGAGAAAGTTTCGGAGGGGAAATACATTCCAAATCCAAAGATAACCGCCACATCAGTCATGGTAGCCTATGAGATGATGAAGAATGGTTTTGTACTCGGTAAAGGTTTGGGCTCGTCTTTGCAAGGCATCATACAACCAGTGTCTCTTCCCGAAAATTTGGGAACATTTGGTTTGGGATTCAAACCCACTGCCGCAGACATAAGAAAAGCCAGAAAGCTAAAACAGAAGGCATGGGTCCTTACAAAGCCAGTCCCACGTCTTTCCAAATCATTTGTCAAGTCCTGTACCAGAAGTCGCCTAGTAACAACAATTCCCAGTTCTATGATTAATTCTGACGAGGAGTTAATTGAAAGATTTGAAAAGTTGTTTGACGGTGTGAACATGGTGGAAAGTGGTGAAGGTCCTAGCAACGCAGAAATTCAATTCATTGGGCCAGAAACAAAGCTTAATAATTGGAAAGCCACTCCTCTCCCCATTCGAAAGGAGTCTTGGTAGTTTATTTTGATTTTCCTTTAGTTTGTCTGGATCATTCCAGGGTTGTAATCCAGATTTTTATCTTTCAGTCTGTTTGAAGTGTGCAAACCTTGTTATCTTTCATCATTCAATGAAATGCAGTTCCCTTTCTTTATCATTCCTGATAATTTTTCTTTTGTTTTTCTTTTCTTTTCTGTACAGTTCTTTTTACGCTGGCTCTAATGATATGACATGCATAAGGAATCCTCAGCCCAGTCTTAAAAATCAATCTGATTCCGAAATAATAGTTCAAGAAGTAGATTGTGATTACGAATCAGAATACGATGAGGATGAGGCGTTCGAAGAGATTAGTAAGGAGTTAATTCACTTCGAAGAAAAACCCAAACCCAACTTGAATGATACAGAAGCCATCAATTTAGGAGACACAGATAATATCTGAGAGACTAACATAAGTGTCCACCTCGAGCCAAAGATCCGGGAAGAGTTAATCAAAGCACTCATCGAATTCAAAGATATTTTTGCATGGTCATATGACGACATGCCGGGTCTGAGCACTAATATAGTGGTCCACAAAATGCCCACTGATCCAGTGTTTCCTCCCGTCAAGCAAAAGTTGAGGAAATTCAAAACTGATATAAGTGAGAAAATTAAAGAAGAAATCACCAAATAGTTGGAGGCAAAGGTCATTCGGGTCACTCGATATCCTGTTTGGTTGGCTAATCTCGTAACTGTGCCAAAGAAGGATGGCCAGATCAGAGTATGCGTTGATTACCGCAATCTCAACAAAGCAAGTCCGAAGGACAACTTCCCACTACCCAATATCACATTTTGATCGATAATTGTGCCAAGCATGAGATTGGATCTTTTGTGGATTGTTATGCAGGGTATCATCAGATTCTAATGGATGAAGAAGATGCAGAAAAGATGACATTCATCACACTATGGGGGACTTACTGCTACAGGGTAATGCCATTTGGTTTGAAGAACGCCAGGGCAACTTACATGAGAGAAATGACTACGGTGTTTCATGATATGATACATAAGGAGATTAAGGTATACGTGGATAAAGTGATCATAAAGTCAAAGCGTCAAGCTGACCACGTTGGGGATTTGAGGAAATTCTTCCTGAGACTTCGCAGGTACAACCTCAAGCTTAACCCTGCCAAGTGCGCATTTGGTGTTCCATCCGGAAAGCTGTTGGGATTCATAATCAGCCGGCGAGGCATCGAGTTGGACCCATCAAAGATCAAAGCCATCCAAAAATTGCCACCTCCGAGGAACAAGATTGAAGTGATGAGTCTGTTAGGTAGGTTGAACTACATCAACAGGTTTATTGCTCAGCTCACGACAACTTGTGAGCCTATTTTCAAATTGCTGAAGAAGGATGCTGCGGTCAAGTGGACTGATGAGTGTCAAGAAGCATTTGATAAGATAAAAGGATACTTGTCAAACCCACCTGTGCTGGTTCCGCCATAACCAGGGAGACCTTTGATTCTTTACTTGATAGTCTTAGAAAATTCATTTGGCTGTGTACTGGGACAACATGACATTACCGGCAGAAAGGAACATGCTATCTACTATCTTAGCAAGAAGTTCACGGCTTATGAGGTTAAGTACACTCATCTGGAAAGGACATGTTGCGCCTTAACTTGGGTGGCTCAGAAATTGAAACATTATTTTTCATCCTACACTACTTACCTCATTTCGCGCTTGGATCCGTTGAAGTATATCTTTCAAAAGCCTATGCCGACAGGGAGACTTGCGAAGTGGCAGATATTTCTCACAGAGTTTGACATCATCTATGTGACTCAGATTGCGATGAAAGCCCAAGCATTGGCCGATCATTTAGCCGAAAACCTGGTCGATGAAGATTACGAGCCATTGAGAACTTATTTTCCCGATGAAGAAGTGATGCATATCGTTGAACTGGAGCAAATTGAAAAACCAGGCTAGAAACTTTTCTTTGATGGGGCTGCCAACATGAAAGGAGTCGGAATAGGAGTTGTGCTTATTTCTGAAACAGGGCATCACTATCCTGTTACGGCTCAGCTTCGGTTTTATTGCACCAACAATATGGCTGAGTATGAAGCCTGAATTTTGGGTCTAAGGCTAGCTGCAGACATGGATATCCAGGAAGTCTTGGTCTTGGGAGACTCGGATCTTCTGGTACATCAAATTCAAGGAGAATGAGAAATGCGAGATTTGAAGCTTATACCGTACCGACAATGTTTGCATGATCTTTGTCAACGGTTTCGATCAGTGGAGTTCAGGTATATTCCAAGGGTCCATAATAAGGTCGCCGATGCTTTGCCTACCCTGGCATCAATGTTGCACCATCCGGACAAAGCTTATGTCGATCCTCTGCATATTCAAGTCCGAGATCAGCATGCTTACTGTAACATGATTGAAGAAGAACTTGATGGCGAACCATGGTTCCACGATATCAAGAAGTACATCAGAATGGGGATATATCCAGTGCAAGCCACGGGGGATCAAAAGAGAACAATTCGACGGTTGGCAAATGGATTCTTCTTAAGTGGAGGAGTTTTGTATAAGAGAACACCAGACCTTGGATTATTAATATGCATAGATGCTAGACAAGCTACGACTGTCATGTCCGAAGTACATTCGGGAGTCTGCGGACCACATATGAGCGGATATGTGTTGGCAAAGAAAATTCTCCGAGCAGGCTATTATTGGCTTACCATGGAGCGAAATTGTATCAATTTTGTGCGCAAATGTCATCAGTGCCAGATACACGGAGATTTGGTTCATTCTCTACCATTGGAATTGCACACAATGTCGGCACCATGACCCTTCATTGCTTGGGGCATGGATGTCATTGGACCAATTGAGCCAGTAACATCCAACGGGCATAGGTTCATTCTGGTAGCCATTGATTATTTCACCAAGTGGGTTGAGGCCAAAACTTTCAAATCGGTGACCAAGAAAGCAGTGGTCGATTTTGTTCACTCAAATATCATCTGTCGATTCGGAATCTCAAAGGTGATCATCACAGATATTGGTGCTAATCTTAATAGTAGCTTGATGGAAGAGGTATGTCAACAGTTTAAGATTACACATCGCAATTCTACCCCATATCGTCCTAAGGCGAATGGAGCAGCCGAGGCAGCTAACAAAAACATAAAGAAGATACTTCGGAAAATGGTAGAAGGTTCGAGGCAATGGCACGAAAAATTACCATTTGCGTTGTTGGGATATCGCACTATTGTCCGTACTTCGGTAGGTGCAACTCATTATTTGTTGGTATATGGCACTAAAGTAGTAATACCTGTAGAAGTTGAAATCCCTTCCCTTCGGATTGTCGCTGAGGCTAAGATTGATGATGATGAGTGGGTCAAAACCCGTTTGGAGCAGTTGAACTTGATTGATGAAAAAAGATTGGCAGCAGTATGTCATGGCCAGTTATATCAAAAGAGAATGGCAAGAGCATACAACAAAAGGGTGTGTCCCCTAAAGTTTGAAGTGGGTCAGCAAGTGCTGAAACGTATCCTTCCATATCAGGTTGAAGCAAAAGGCAAGTTCGCCCCGAATTGGCAAGGGCCATTTATTGTAACCAGAGTATTATCCAATGGTGCTCTATGTTTAATAGATATTGAAGGAAAATGCATAGACATGACTATCAATTCTGATGCAATAAAGAGATATTATGCATGATTTCTTTGGTATAATTGTTGATTGTTTGCATTTGGCATTGTTTCGAAGATTGAATTGACGAAGGCAATTTGTTCTGCTATCTAAACACTCTACCCTTTGTTCCCCCTTTTGAGCCTTATTTGTTTCTTTCATACCCCTCTTTTGGAATCAATAACAAAAAGAAAAGGAAAAGAAAGAAAAAGAGAAAAGAGAAAAGAAAAGAAGTGAAGAGAAAGTATAACAACAAGGAAATTCAGGTGTGAACTACGTTTGACCTGATTCCTGTTAAGGATACATAGGCAGCCTCACGGCTCGGTCATAGTAAAATAAAATATCAAAAGATCCCCAAGAAAGAAACTGGGGCAGAAGTTGTACTTGTAATAAGAAATGTGATTCCAAGAGTTGTAATTTTAAACCCATGTCAAATTGTTTTGAGCACTTGATACCCTTTCTTTCTAATCCCATCCAAAAGCCCACATTACGGTCCAAAGAAAGACCTTACGATCAGTCTTCGAGAGATGCCAAGTTGAGCAAATAGAGGTGATTCATATCAGGATAACACTCTGGTCCAAGCAGGAAAGGTAATGAAAGAGAGAAAGTCTTATTGGTGAAAACCCTCATGGGCACCATGAGGTGACGAAAGCCGAGAGAAAATAAAAATGAGAGAGTCTTATTGGTGAAAACCTTCGTGGGCACCATAAGGAGACAATGAATTGAGGAACAAACAAATGAGAGAGGTTTGTCGGTGAAAACCCTTCAGGGCACTGCAAGTCGAACAAGGTCGGTAAGTTGGTGGAAAGTAAAATTGGGTTGTGGAAATCTTGGAGAACAAAGTAAAACAATTGGAAAGGAGATTGGTTAAATAGACTGGGCTGATTAATCCAAAATACATACCATGATTATTGATGCCAGTAACTCCACTCAGATAAGTTTCTTTTTTCTATCTCCAGCAGTCATCCAAATTTGGATTTTCTTCTTTATTCTTAATTCTCAAAATTGTCGCATTTCATTGCTGTTAATTTTTACTCCTCTAAAGCTCTTCCAAGGTTAGCCTTATTCCAACAAATAAGAAGGAATATCAAAGTATACTACCAGATTCAAAATTGCACAAAGCAAAATACGGCTAGGACATACTGGAGATAGTATGATGAAAAATGAGACCTAGGGTGTAAGCAAAGGTTAAATCGGTGGAATAGTTCAGTAATGTCATGAGAGATGTATGGTTACGAATAAAAGGGTCAGAAATGGAGAACAACAGTTGGGGATCCTGCAGTTAAGGATCAATCATGAGGTCAAAACAGTCTTTTCGACCAGTTCAAAGCAGTCTGTTGAAGCAAAGCATGGTAAAGAGAAAATCATCCCCAGCAAGAATGCCACAACTAACCACCACATTTTAAACTTACAAGATTTTCTTTGATTTGAAACACGGGAAAAGATGGCATTTATTTCAGGAAGCACCCTGTGAGGAAAGCAAGTACCATGCAGGTTTGATCGTATAAATTCTCAGGACCCTCCTGGAAAATGGGACTTAACTTTAATTCAAAACATTCATGAGTACAAGATCTAGCATAAGCTCTACTTCGTGAAAAATATAAGTTGGTTTGAATTTTTCATTTTTTTAAGACAAGACTCAATTCAAAACTTCAGGACCCTCCTGGAAAATGGGACCTAGGTTAAAATCCAAAACAATTATAAGTAGTAAATATAGGACAAATGTGCCCCAAAAGGAATATAAATTGACTTCAAAGTTCGCATAAGAGTTTTCAGGACCCACCTGAATAATGGGACGTAACTTTAAGCATTCCATTAGATAAGTAAGTGTTGTTATAAGAGAGTACAATTTGGCATTGAAATTGTCATTCGTAAGATAAGCTTTAATTCAAAATTTCAGGACCCCCCTGGATAATGGGATGTAGCTTTAAGATTGTTGTTAAATAACAAGATGTAGCGGAAATAATACCTTTATAAGATATAACTTAGGTTTAAAATTGTCGTTTAATTAAGAGTTGTCAGGACCCTCATGAATAATGGGACTTAGTTTTGAGATTTCCATTAGATAACAAGGTTTAACATAAGTTCTGTTGTAGGGAAATATAATTTAGCCGTAATATTGTCACTCTTAAGATAAGACTTGATTTAAGAGTTGTCAGGACCCTCCTGGATAATGGGACATAGTTTAAAACTGGCTTCGACAACAAGATTTAGCATAAGACATACCTTCAGTAGATATAATTTAGCTTTAAAATTGTTGTTTAGTTAAGAGTTGTCAGGACCCCCCCTGGATAATGAGATCTAGCTTTCTAATTCTTAGTAATATTTAGTGATGTGATTCAGTTTAAACTCACAGATGCGCCCAGCTACCAAACTGGGGCAGAAAATTTTGTTTTGTTTTGTCTATTTTTATTGAAATCAGGCGTCCACCTGGAGAACAAGGAAGAACAGTTGAAGTATCAGCAATCAGGCGTCCACCTGGAGAATAAGGAAGAACAGTTGAAGTATCATCCATCAGGCGTCCACCTGGAGAACAAGGAAGAACAGTTGAAGTATCAGCAATCAGGCGTCCACCTGGAGAACAAGGAACAACAGTTCAAATTTCAGCAATCAGGCTCCCACCTGGAGAGCAAGGGAATACACTTCAAGTTTCGACAATCAGGCGCCCACCTGGAGAGCAAGGGAATACAATTCAAATTTCAAGTAACTAGGTGCCCACCTGGAGAACAGAGGAAAGAAAACAATAGTCAAATGAAGACATTTAAAAGGTTCAACAATCAGGTACCCGCCTGGAAGAGAGGGAAAGCATCTAAAAAATACAATTCAAGTCAGCAACAAAGGAACTTCTGAAGAAAATACAAGTCAACAAGGCAACAACAGTCACAAGACCAAGTTTGAAAATAAATATTTGTAAAGCATATATTATAGCTTAGTCTAGCTTCTTCATTTTGTCATGGTGTAATAAGGGGGTCAGTACAGTATTAGCAGCAGCATCAGTAACAGTGAAATCACAGCTTCATGGTAGTCCCAGCTACCAAAACTTCCCGAACTACATTGACCTCATTCCTTTATAGCCAAGGATATGTAGGAAACCTTTGAAGCAGAGGTTCGGTCAAATCTTTAAAAAAATGCATCCCACGGAGTATTCGAACGGGCAAAAATCGCTCGTATCCGCTCAATTTATCTTTGCACGCAAACTCTTCGTGTTTCCGAGCAAAGAGGGGCAGCTGTGAGCATGTGATTTTTGCCTCACATGAATTACTCTAAAATAATTCCCAAAATTAGGTCTTTTCTTTAATTGTGTGTTATTCTAGGAATTACTGTGCGATTTTCCTGATTGTTTGCATATTTTTGTGTGCATATTTAATTTTATTAATGCATTAAAAAATACAAAAAAATATAGCATCTACGCGTAGGATTTGATTTTACATTTTTTGGCTAGTTTAGTAAAATATTGTTTTACAAAAACGAAAAATTCACAAAAAATAACGTATTTTTGCATTTTTAGTGTTTAATGTCAAATTTTGTGATTTTTCTTTTAATTTGGTGTTTAATTATTTGTGATAGGTATTATTTAAGGTTTATTAATATTTTTAAGCTAATTTAGGTCTTTTATAATTTAATTAGGATTTTAATTTGAAATTTTGAAAGAAAAAGGAAGAAAAGAAAAGGAAAAGAATTAAATAAAAGAGAAGAAAATCGGAATTGGGCCAATCCAATATAATCCCCAAGCCCAAAACAATGTTTTACCCCAGTCCAACCCAAAACCAGGCACATACCTGGTCTGTCTCCAGCCTCAACCAAACGATGCCGTTTCAGGCGTTTCAATCTGGACCGTTGAATCAGCCTGATCGAACGGACCAAAGCCTTCCTAACAACCTGACCCGTTCCCACACCCGGACCGCCCCAGTAGAAACCAAAACGACCCCGTTTCCATTTATGATTTAATCAGAGCCGTTGGATTCCAATCATCCAACGACCCTAATTAAATCAAACGTTCTAATATATCAAACCCCCCAAACCCGGCCCTTCCCATTTCATTCCCCCTCATCTTTTCAGAGACCCAATATAACGCCACCTCACGCCGCCGCCCTCCGCCCACCAGAAATCGCCTCACGGCGGTTCCGGTGGTCCAATCCCTTCCAAAATTACACTCCAGAACCACCACGACCCCCTATTTCCAAATTCATAACTACTTTCCCTCGAATCTTGCCCAAACCTCTCGAATTTTAGATCTAAAGTTCAAATCCCTAAACCCCAAAGTTAATTTCTGTTAAATCCATGGCATGCATGATCCAGGTTTCCATTTTTATGATTTAGAAAGCTGATTCACGCGAAATTGATGGTTTTCGTTTGTTCTTGACAAAGAACAAGCGGTCATCATTAGTTTCGTGAAATCAGGACATCCGGCGTTTGGTTTCAAGCTAATATTGGTAAGTATTCGTTTCTCTTTTGCTATCTGTGTTTGTTTTTACCATCCGTTTACCCCTTTTCTTATATTTTTTTTAGTATTGTTGATTGGTGTTTGTTTCTGAACATAGTTTTTTTACGATTAGTTTTGCATTTGTAATTGTTTCTTTGGCCTTTCAGTTTCGTCTTCTAGTTTTTAGAACGTTAATCTCTGATTTTGTTATATTATTTGTTCACCTTGCTTAATTGTCATTCATGATTTTTGAATTTCTGATTTTTTATCTTATTGTTAATTAGCCTTGTCTCGACTTGATATTTTAGTTAATTCTAGTTCATTAGTTTAGCTTTAAAGTCATTAATTTAATTAGGTTTTGGTTTGAAACCATTCAAATTGGTTTTCTGTTCTGTTTTATCATGGATCGATTGGTTAACTTAATTTGGGGATTCATTTCTAACCCAGTTTCAACGAAGGCCCAAAGAATTTGTGCACGTACTTGGGTCAACTTGACCATTGTGATTTTCTGAAATAATAACAGGGTCATGGGGGTAATGGGTAGTCTAACCTAAAGGAACCTCAATAATTGAATTAGGTGGCTGCTAATAAGTGATAAGGTTTAGAAAGGGCGCTACTGAATTAAAATAAAAGCACTAAGTTAAGTGGGATTAAAAAAATGGAAAGGATAAGTTGTAGTGGAAAATGCACTAATTAGATGCCCATTTAAAAAGAACATTCTGGGACAAGAGAGATTTTGAGACAGAATATAGAAAAACACGAAAGAGATACAGAAAGAGAGCTTAAGAGATCCATTAGGACACAGACAGAAATTCAGGGTATTGGGAGAGAGAGATTTAAATACTAAGAATTCTGAAAATTGAGGGCTAAGATATACCCGGATATACACACACAGGAAGACAATTCTACTGTTCCATTGAAGTTTTCATTGATTGAGAATTATTTTAAACTTCTGAAACAATTTCAACTCACCTGAGTGAGAAGGGTTTAGAATTGGTCTTCAAATTTGGTTTAAAGTTGTATGAGATATTGTTTGATTGGGGCTGTTGTTGCTGCTGGTGATTGCTATTGTTATTACTGCTGATCTTACCTCCCTTTGACTTTCATTTCCAGGTATTTGTCAATCCCTGGACAACATATGAGAGGCAAAGCAAAGTTCTATAATCGAATTTGAGGATGAAATGATAAAATGTTGTTTGTTTAATTGATTGTTAGATTTTCCTATGGTTTCTTTCAATATACTGCAGTTTACTCAACCTATGTAGATTTTTGCACAATCAATGTTGTAATTCATCTGTTATATTTGGATTTGAACTTGTAGTAATGAATGGACTGATTCAAGCTTTTAAACGATATTGTTCAAAGCATGCCGAGTCTGCTTTTTGAGTTGTTAACGATACCTTAAGTATGAAATATCATTCCTTAATTTCAGATTGGTTATATGTTCAACTGGTAGAGACCCTCCTCTGTTTTCGGTTGATTCTTAAGTTTTAATGCTGATTGGGAACTCGAGTCTTTCTAGTAGTTAATTTTCCTGGGTCTGTCTAGTCAAAGGTTGGTTACTTAGTTCAGGGATTGAGGTTTCGTGATTGTTATCATAATTGGGGGATACGTAGCATAAATGAGCCTGCATGTCTGTTGGAATTTGGTTTGATTACTCACGAACTATCTGGTTAAAAGAGGAATCCTGGCATGAGTTATGTATTATTCAAATAGGAGTCAACGTTTGCTTTAAATTAATTTAAAGTCGTGTGATTGGTATAATAAGCGTTACCTTTGGTTGAGGCATTGTGATCTAAGTTATAAGCATTCTGTATCGTTTGGGTTAAATGGTATGATCAAATAAGGATCCAAGCATGTTCCAAATTAATTTTATATAGGATTGGGAATTGGATTCATTTTATTTGCTTTAGAACAATCTGATATTTGCAAGTTTAGGAACTAGATGTTGGATCTCCTCGCTCAAATGCATTGAGCTCTCGAACTTGGGCTCATTCGTAGGCCCAAATGAGATTACCTCTTTCAAATGAGACTTGGACCCTCTCTTTTCATTGGGCTTTTGATTTGCTATGCTAAACTGGGCCATCCCTCTTTAAAATAATCTCCTCATCGTGTAGGTTTTGGTTAATATAAAAGCTATGGACACATACATTAGTAGATGCCCTTTCTCTTTAAATAAATCGAGGTATGCGTCCGCACAACTTCGACCAAATTTTCTTAATAATAACAAAGCGTTATTAGTTGTGGACACGTTCGCGTGACATGATTTTTGACGCGCCAAACAAATGGGTATACGTGTGCGTAACCAGTTTCAAGATACTTTTCTTGATTAAAAAGCATTGAAAGGTAAATGCACATAGGTTTTTTTAAAAAAAATCAGCTATTAAACAATTTTAATAAGCCAAGTATGATCAAAGCGACCGTGCTAGAACCACGGAACTCGGGAATGCCTAACACCTTCTCCCAGGTTAACAGAATTCCTTACCCAGATTTGTGTATTCGCAGACTGTATTACAGAGTCAACCGTTCCTCGATTCGGGATTTTAAACCGGTGACTTGGGATGCCATAAAACTCCCAAGTGGCGACTCTGAATTAAATGTAAATAATCCCGTTTCGATTGTCCTTTAATTGGAAAAAGTCCCTTGTATTTATCCCTTTCTCCAGGGTGTAAGGTAAAAAGGAGGTGTGACACTTGCCACTAAACATGCTTCTGCAGGATGAGTTCGATTTGCGTTGTTATTACTTTCAATGGGAGGTGGACTCTTAATTTCAAATACTTGGATCATGATACAAAACTTGTTCTACTTAATGAGCAAATATCATTCAATACTTTCCTGAAGAAAATTAGTGAAGTTACAAATATTGATTCAAACAGATATTCATTAAAAGTATGGTTTGATATCAAACTAAATACAAGCAAAGGAATGCTTGTAACTTCATATGAAGAACTCAGTACCTGTATACATTTGCTTATAACTGATTCAACCTACAAGAATTGCTATTTCGTCATTGAAAAAATACAACATTCAAAATCTGCAGCATTCAAACAATCTTTTACATATGCAATAGATTCACCTTTTGTTGATTATCAACATGAAGTAGGACAACCAATAATCAAAGTAAACAACGAGCAACAACCTTCTAACATTACAATTGCTTCTAAATATATAATGCTGCAACAATTACCCACTCCTCCAATAAATTCATACCAGTTTGTCGATGACCAAGGAGAAGAAGGACATCTAATAATGCAAATTGACAACCAACACACAATCCAACAAAGTTTTTTGTTACCTTCTGCAATGATAAGTAACAACGAAGATGAAGTAAACATGGAGCTTATACCGATAACATCAGATAGAATTGAAGAAATTGCTGAAACTTTAGTGCTTCTCAGAAATCAAGAAAAAGAGTGAGGAGAAAGCTAAAAGAATCTTCACCATGTAAAATACTTAGGCATGATGTGTTGCCTGAGGAAGTAAGAGTCGGATCAATTTTTGAGAACAAACAAAATATGACTAAATTTTTCTACAGCTTGAAGATAAACAAGAAAGTTGAATTCACTGTTGTTAGATCATGTTCAAAGAGATACGGGCTGAAATGCATCGTGGAGAAATGTGGTTGGAATGTACGTGCTACCAGAATAACAAATTCCACACTATTCAGGATGATAAAGTATCATAACAACCATGAATGCTCGGTTGATGCAAGAAAATCATATCAGAAGCATGCTACATCGAATTTTATAAGTGAACACATTATAAAACATGTTCGAGACAAAAAGATAGAGTTTACACCAGCCTTTGTAGAAAATGAAATGAAAAAGAAATTTGGAATTGACATTGGTTATCACAAGACATGGCGCACTATTCAAAAAGTTGTTGCTTGCATAAGGGGAACACCGAAAGAGAACTACCAGATTCTTCCTTCATACCTACACATGATGGTGCACAAAAACCCAGGAACGTACACAAGCACAAAAACAGATTAGCAGAATAGGTAAGCAAAACAATACTAACAATCAGCCTGAAGTTTCAAATGTTCCAATTTGAAAAACTTCACACCTTATGATTTGTTTTTTTGTGTTTCACTATACAAATTTGCTTACATGTTCTTTGCTCCTGCAACATCAGTAGCTGGTTGGTCCTACTCTAGACCCGTTATTGCAGTAGATGCAATATTTTTAAAGTCAAAATATCATGGCGTTCTATTTGTTGTTGTATCAAAGGATGCAAATAATCAAATCTTTCCTTTATCTTTTGGTGTAGCAGATTCGGAAAATAATAAGGCATACATTTGGTTCTTCAGGTAAATGAGAAAAGCAATTCAACCCCGTCGTGAACTGGTTTTCTTGTCAAATAGAAACCAATCTATCGCAAATGAGATTAGAAAAGTTTATCCTGAAACTTACCATGGTATCTACCTCTATCACTTTGAGAAAAATTTAAAGCAAAGACATGCAAAAGCCATGGTAATAAAGTTTTTTCAAAGTGCTGCAAGGTCATACAAACGTGAAGATTTTAATCAGTTAATGCCCCAACTCAAAAGTGTTGACAAGAAAATATACAATTACATAATGGAAGAGCCTCCATAGAGATGGGCTCGATCATTGTCACGATCCTAACCCCGAACCCGGTCGTGATGGCGCCTCTCGTGAAGACAAGGCCAGCTAGTTCAACCCAACTCAACTTTTAAAGCAGTTAATCAACATGAAAATAGTCTAAACATGATTTAAACAATACTAAATAGCAGAAATATCGATAATAATGCAGGAAGTCCAACCCGACACAGCTCTAACCAGGGTGTCACAAGTCGTGAGCATCTATAATTCATAATACAAGTATGCTAAGTCTATAAGCTAGTACAAATGTCCGAAAAGAGATAGAGATGATAAGGGAGTAGTGACACGGGGATGCGGATGTCAACAACTACCTCGTAATCTCCGGAAGCCCGCCTGAAGCTGGGGATATCAGCACTCGGGAGCGGTACCAACAATGCCTGAATCTGCACATAGGGGTGCAGGGAGTAAAGTGAGTACTCCAACTCAGTGAGTAACAAATGTAAATAAAGACTGAAAGAAAGAAATCACGTAAAGCATATCAAGATGCTGTATAGAAGTAGTTCAAAAACCAGTAAGAAAGTAGTGAAGCTGTAAAATCTCTTTAAACATCTTATCTCAGTTTAAACTTCTTTGAAAATGGCTTTTTTAATAGTACGCAAATGAATGCCAAACAGTTAGTGTAGATAAGCACAGAAATCCACCCCTCGGGCACAAATAACATAGTTTAACAGGTAAATGATAGGTAAATATGAAAGATAAACACATAAAGGTTCGCCCCTTGGGCTCAATGTCAACAACTCTGCCCCTCGGGCAAATATTTTAGAACAATACCAGCCCCTCGGGTAATCATATAGAACGGTACCAGCCCCTTGGGTAATCACAGAGAACAATACCAGCCCTTCGGGCTATCATATAGAACAATATCAGCCCTTCGGGCTATATCTCACATCACAATGGGTACCCGCGCTCACTGGGGGTGTACAGACTCCGGGAGGGACTCCTTATGGCCCAAGCGCAATATCAAGCCATCTCGTGGCATCAAATCTAGGCCCTCAGCCTCATATCAATCAAGCCACCTCGTGGCGTATATATCTCAAGCCCTCGGCCTCATAAACAATATCAACAAGCCACCTCGTGGCGTACATATCTCAGGCCCTCGGCCTCAAATCAGTATCAGTATTTCCTCACAACTAGGCCATCAGTCTTACTCAGTCAAAAATATTCACAAGCCCTTCGGGCATTAGTAAAATAGTATTTCTCATCCCAAAACATCATTTAAAATATCATTTAAGTCTCAAAACGGAGTAAAAATGACTGAGTAGTAAAACAGTGGAAAATAACATGACTGAGTTCAATTAATAAGTCAAAACAGTGAGGAAATAGTAATAAAAATCCTCGAAGGGTTCAAATAATTGTCATGAAGCCCAAGTATGGAAATCAGCTCAAATCATGATGATAACATATAAGTTTCAGTCAAATACACGGTAAAATCATCAGTCGGGATGGACCAAGTCACAATCCCCAATAGTACACGACCCCCACTTGTCATCAAGTGTGTGCCTCACCCTAATATAGCACTACGATGTGCAATCCAGGGTTTCAAACCCTCAGAGCATCCTTTACAATCATTACTCACCTCGAACCGGCTAAATCTCTAACTTGTAACGCCTTTGCCCCTCAAATCGACCTCCACGCGCGTCGAATCTATCCAAAATCAGAACGAATACGTCACAATATGCTAAGGGAACAAAGCCCAAGAGAAAACAATCGAATTACCCCAAAATTCCAGAAATAGGTCAAACCCGACCCCCGGGCCCACATCTTGGAATTTGACAAAATTCACAAAACTAGAATCCTTATACTCTCACGAGTCTAACCATACGAAAATTATCCTATTCTGGTACCATTTGGTCCTTCAAATCATCATTTTATATTTTTGCAATATTCCACAAATTGTCTTTCCAAATTCCATCCCAAATCACGAATTAAATGATAAATTCAATGATAGATTCATGTACTCTAGCCAAATCTGAGTTAGAATCACTTACCCCGATGAAGTTCTTGAAAAACCTTCGAGAAATCGCCAAAATCCGAGCTCTATAGGTCAAAATACCAAATAAAATCCAAAACCTAGTATTTATAGAGTACCCCACAGATTTCCACCTCCGCGGACCGCACAAATCGACCGTGGTCTGCACAAAAACGACTGCGGCCACACAAGCTTTCCTTTGCAGTGATAGGCTTTAGTACTTTGGCCATAACTTTCTCTACAGATGTCCAAATTGTGATATCTTTACCTTTCTGGAACTAGACATGAAGGTCTACAACTTTCGTTTTTGAATCATCTCAAAATTCCTTGTAGATCAAAATATATGAGCTTCCGAAGTAGGACCAGTGAAACGTTCCCCACCGTGGCCGCACAGCATTTTGTGCGGTCCGCACAGCACCTACCGTGACCGCACTTCATTTTGTGCGGTCCGTGAAGCACATACCGCGGCCGCACTTCTTTTTGTGCGGACCGCGCGAGTGAGTTCCGAGGCGTGCAACCCTTCTAGACTTGCTACATCTATGATTTTCGGCCTAAAACATCCCGGAACCTACCCGGAACTCCCGGAACTTCAAACCAATTGTACCAACACATCCCATGACATCGTTCAAACTTGTTCAAAACTTCGGAACGCTCACAACAACATCAATCACCAATTTAGCATAGGATTCAAGCCTAAGAACCCCAAGAACTCTTAAATTATGCTTTCGATCAAAAGGTCTATCAAATCTCGTCCGAATGACCTAAAATTTTGCACACACATCCCAAATGACACAATGAAGCTATTGCAACTTCCTAAATTATATTCCAACCTCTATATCAAAATCTCAGCTATCAACCGAAAAATGCCGAAATCTCAATTTCGCCAATTTAAGCCTAAACCTTCCACGGACCTCTAAAATGCATTCCGATCACGCCCCTAAGTCCCAAATCACCTAACGGAGCTAACCAAATCATAAAAATTCCAATCTGAGATCATATACAAACAAGTCAACTCTTGGTCAAACCTTTCAAATTTAAGGCTTCAAACTGAGATCTGTTCTTCCAAATTCATTCCGAGTAACCTGAAACCCAACACCAACGATTTACATAAGTCATAATACACCACACGGGGCAATCATGTCCGAGAACTGGCGAGCGAAGTGCAAAAGCTCAAAACGACAGGTCGTGTCGTTACAATCGTGGTTCCCACGACATTATGATATGCTAAGAACAAACATAGTAGAATCAATGAATTCCGTTTTACTAAAAGGGAGAGAGATGCCTATTTTAAGAATGTTAGATTTCATCCAAAAAAAGTTGGGAGAGTGGTTTTACAAACGAAGAAAAAAGGCAAATGAAACTTTTCACAAAGTATCAATATGGGCAGAAGAAGAGATGACTAAGAAGATGGACTCGGCTTGCAAAATATTTGTGAGTATATTTATTAACTTCAGCTTTTTATATATGTTGCAGTAATTTACTGCTTACATTTAAAAAACTTCATACTTTTTCTTTTTGAATCAATAATACACTAATATAGTTTTTCTTAATTTTTTATTCCTTGTTAGGTGTTCAACCTTGATTCAATGTTGTTTAGAATAAATAGTGAAGGAATCCAATTTATTGTGGACTTAAAGAAGAGAACTTGTGACTGCTTAGAATTCCAACTTGATGAATTGCCCTGTCCACATTCAATTGCTGCTATTAATAAAAGATATTTGCACAAATCTGATTAGTGCTCAAATTGGTATTCAAAGGAAACATGGTTGAAACATATGAAGGATATGTGAATACCGTGGGAGATCAAAAATCATGAGATATACCACAAAATGTAGAATCTGAGATCACAAAACCTCCCAATGTAGAAATTTTACAAGGAAGAAAACAAAAAAAAGGCATATCCCTGCGACTGAATTAGTACCATTGAAGTCTACCAAATGCAGTCGATGTAAATAAGTTGGGCATAACAGAACAACTTGCTTGTCTTCTCCAGCACCTCATCCATATTCCAAGAAACACACTGAAAAATACTCCAACCTTCAATAATCCTTGGTCTGAATTTAGACTTTCATTATTGTATGACATATTTGAAATGTGATTTTTTTATAGGAATAAAAAAAAGCTCCTGGACTATTTTATATCCAGCTAAGTACAAATTACTCATTTTTGTTACGCAGGCTTACAGGTTTGGTTGCATTTTAAAAAAGTACGCAATGACTTCAGCGAGAAAAAACTTCAGGTTACATTATGTTAAATACATATCCTTAACAAACACACATACACACATACACACATACGCGTACAACACATAAAAGAAACGCATGCACAAACAAAAGCTTCAACATCTCTAGGTTGAAGTTATAGAAAATGAACTTAATAACTTCAACATATTCTCTAATGAATATGCTGAAGTAAACAAAAAAACAAGCATAAAAAACATAAAAAAGGATTACAAAAACTAAACATAAATACCAACTAATTGTATTAACTCAGAACTGACTAGAAGTACAAAGCAAATACCAATAATAACAAGGATAGTGCAATATAAAGCTAAGAAGAAAGAGGATGAGAATTACATTGATACAGAAAAAGACGAGGACAACACACAAAGTACAAACAAAAACTTCAGCGTCTCTTGACTGAAGTTATAGAAAATAAACTTAATAACTTCAGCATATTCTCTAATGAATATGCTGAAGTAAACAAAAAAGCACAACATTAAAACATAAAAAAGGATTAGAAACACTAAGCATCATCACCATCATCGAAACAGTACTCCTTAATTTCTCTAAATATCTCATCATCATCAGTATTGGAGATAACTATAGGGTAATCAGGCAAAAGACCACAGAGTCCAACGAGATCATTCTTCAACTTGTTGTATTCATCACACAACTGACTTTGTTCAATGATTACTCTGTCCATAAGAGAAAGAAGAGTCTTCGGGTTGTTTTGCAGGTTGGAATAGTCGTCCCCGATGGGAAACTTAAAACAATCAAACTGCTGCACAACCTTGTCAAACGAGGTTGAATAACCTCCACAACTACGTTCCAGGTTAATCCTGTTCTAGAATGATTCATTGGCAAAAAACTGTGGTCTGATTCTCTCCTAATCAGCCTTTATTTGATCCCACAAAAGCATAAGATTAGATATCGGTTTGTTATTGCACCACTCACACTTCAAACTCTCCTACTTCTGCATAATTTCATCCATATTAGGCTTCCTACTTCCGCTTGCACCAGACATTCTTTCTTTAACAAAAGCTAAAAGACTAAAGATGAATATAGATTTAAAGAAATATGATGGAATTCTATGAATAACTATGAAATTTTCAAGTGAAGAGATTGTTAATATAAACAAAGAGTGCACCTAATCAATTTAATATCTATAAATATAAAAGTAACTTTTTAGGTGTTTTTACTATTTTACGTTTAGAGAAATTGAATAAAACAAGATAAGTAGTGGTAAAACAAGTAGGTTGTAAATGCAAAAAGAAATGTAACTTCAGCCTTAATCAGCCTACAGTTTCTCTATAGTAAAAAAATAACTTCAGTCTGAAATTTTTTCACATAATCAATGTAAGTGCAAAAGTAACTTTTCGGGTCATTTACTATATGGTCAAACAAATTTAAATTGAAGATGAAGTAGGTGATAAAAGACAAAAAGTAGCTAGTAAATGCAAAAAAGATAAGTATCAAGTTAAAAAAATATCAAAATATGCTAAAGTTTTTGTCATAAGCTTTTTCAAAAACTTCAGTAGAAACTGCTGATGTTATTTAGTTCATTTCTAAGCACTTCAGCACATAATAAGCTGACGTTTTTTTGTCGTGGATTCAATAGTTTTGTCGTAAAGCATTTTTAAAAACTTCAGTAGAAACGTAAAGCTTTTTCAAAAACTTCAGCCCAATATGCTGAAGTTACTTAGTTCATTTCTAAAAATTTCAGCACTTGATAAGCTGATGTTTTTGTCCTGGATTCAATAGTTTTTATCGTAAAGCTTTTTCAAAAAACTTCATCCTAATGTGTTGAAGTTACTTAGTTCATTTCTAAACACTTCAACACTTGATAAGCTGAAGTTTTTGTCCTGGATTCAATAGTTTTTATCGTAAAGTTTTTTCAAAAAACTGTCGACACTTTTATTATGACTTTTAACCAAAACTTCAGTTTAAAAAGCAGAAGTTTTTTACTTAATGCTGAAGTTTAGCATGCTGAATTTCAACAAAAATATACTTAAAATTCATGAAAAAAGACACAAACATATTTGATTCAATCCAAGTCAACTAAAAAACTAATTAATGCGAATAAAACAAAAATTTAAAAGACATCACATAATTCACACAAAATAATGTATATTCACAAAATTCAATTTTGTTTTCACTAACATCCTTGAAAAAAAAATTAGTTTTTTTGTTTACAAGTTATTCTCTATTCAAAAAATTCACAGAGTGTCTTCATATTCTTCATAGTCATGTCCTAGTTGCTCTTCTAGGGTTTCTTAACCGCTATCTTGTTACCACTTTCCATGAGTCCAAAGATTTGCAGCCAATTCTCTGTTGAATACCATTGCATGCCTTTGGTTATAGAACTCTAAAATTCGCTTCCAATTGAAATTTACTCTTATGATTTTTTTAGGAATTCCCATATTCTTTCATAACAACTTTACTACTATGATTTCATGCTTACAGATGAGACCTAGACACTAGCAAATCTCAGTGTCAAAGTTAAAAGATATGCCTATGCTGAAGAGCTCCTGGCATAATAACGTGTACCATATATACATCAACCTTCACTATGTCTTCAACTGATTCACAAAAGCGGCAATATGGGCCCCTTACTTTACCACCTTTTACGGACCTCTGAATTATATTTACCATATTCTTGAATTTCCCACATATATGCATATGGGAGGAGTCACTAAGTGTGAAAAGGCGTTCATGCAAATTCGCTGAATCACCATGAGCTATAAGACATTCACGCTCCATTTCACCAAATTTAATTCCACCGAAGCATTTTCTGTCAGCCACAAGTTGGCGAAGTTTACTACTATGATTTTTTTAGGAACTCCCGTCTTCTTTCATAAGAAAAAAACAAGAAAATATTGGCAAAGACATGCTTACCGACGTGCAGCTGGGAATTCGTGGGAAGCAAAGATAATGAAGAAGAAGTCCAAAATACTTCATATGTGACAGAGAGTGGCCACATCAAAAACTCGAGCTCCAGAAAATTTGCTCTTTTTACTAAAAGTTAGATTTATCAACTAGTAAAAAGAGCAAATTGTCCCAGAGCTCGAGTTTTTGATCTATCACTCTCCTTCACATATGAAGTATTTCGACTTTTCCTTCATTATCTTTGCTTCCCATGAACTCCCTGCTACACCCAATAAGCATGTCTTTGCAAACATTTTCATATTTTTCTTTGAATATAAATTTAAAGAAATATGATAGAAGTCTGTGGATGACTATGAAATTTTCAAGTGAAGAGATTGTTAATATAGCCAAAGAGTGCACCTAATCAATTTAATATCTATAAATCTTAAAGATATCAATTTAATATCTACAAATGCTGAAGAGATTGTTAACTATTTTATGTTCATAGAAATTGAATGTAACAAGATAATTAGGTGGTAAAACAAGTAAGTGGTAAATGCTAGTAGTTGGTAAATGCAATAAAAAATTAGTAAAAAATAACGCCACAGTTTTTCTGTAGTAAAAAGATAACTTCATTTACTATATGGTCAGAGAAATTTAAATGAAAGATGAAGCAGGTGAAAGGTGATAAATGATAAAAAGTAGCTAGTAAATGCAAAAGAGATAAGTATCAAGTTAAAACAATACCAAACATGCTGAAGTTTTTGTCGTAAAGCTTTTTCAAAAAACTTCAGCAGAAACTGCTGAAGTTATTTAGTGAATTTCTAAAAACTTCAGCACTTGATGAGCTGGAGTTTTTATCCTGGATTCAATAGTTTTTGTCGTAAAGCTTTTCCAAAAAACTTCAGTAGAAACTACTGAAGTCATTTAGTGGATTTCTAAAAACTTCAGCACTTGATAAGCTGAAGTTTTTGTCATGGACTCAATAGTTTTTGTTGTAAAGCTTTTTCAAAAAACTTCAGCAGCTTTTGCTGAAGTTATTTAGTGGATTTCTAAAAATTTCAGGACTTGATAAGTTGAAGTTTTTGTCTTACAGTCGACACTTTTGTTACGACTTTTAAGCAAAACTTCAGTTTAAAAAGTAGAAGTCATTTACTTCATGCTGAAGGTTTTTCAACAAAAATGTACTTAAAATTCATGATAAAAGACACAAAACATATTTGATTGAACACAAGTCAACTAAAAAACTAATTAATGTATATTAACAAAATCTAAATTTTGTGCAGCCAATCCTCTAATCAAAAAATTCACACAGAGTCTCTTCAAAATCTCCATAATCATGTCCTAGTCGCTCTTCTGGAGTTTCATAACCGCTATCTTGTTTCCACTTTCCATGAGCTCAAAGATTAGCAGCCAATTCTCTCCTGAATGTCAATGCCTGACTTTGATCGAACTTGAAGACATCTTCTTTCTTCAACCGCATATCAATGAACTTAAGAGCAAATACACCACAATCAACACTACAAAAAGAACATGAAAAAGAAATTGAAGAATAGTTAACACAAGGGCAAAAAATAATAAACATAAGATGCATGGTAAAACATATGCAAAACACATACTTTTTACCCTGCAGTGGTGTGTTCATCCACTTAATTTGAAATTTTTCCACAGGACTTTTCCCATAACTTTTATTGTTTGTACCAAAGTCCAAGCATTTGAGACAGTGTGGGATCAACCGGGCATAATTTCTAACATGTTCAAGCGCACACTCATATGTTACATCGCCCATGGAATAATACACATATATAGTTTTATCTTTAAAGTCCAGAATTCCAAAAAGGTAGTGCGTAGATTTCTGGCCCGACAGTGGCTTAAGTCGAAATGGAAAGAATACTTTTTCAGCAGATGCCCATGTGATACCACTGGAAAGGTCGAGGCCTTTTACCTAGTTGGCCACCTTTTCATTCGTTGATTCTTCAACAAACCAACTAAAGTCGGTAAGTGCCTCAATAACCGCTTCTTCTTCTTCTTCATAATCCCCACTTCCCTGTTTTTTGGATGTCCTCTTTCTCTTTGATTTGCTCTTTTTTTATCCTCCATTCTCTTTTCCTTCCTTTTTCTAATTTTCTACTTTTGTTCTTCTGAAGGATGAATACTAGCCAACTTGGTCATAAGTTGATCAAAAACTAAATATGTTACTGCACATCTTGATTTTGAATAACTTGGAAGGTGATAGCTATATTTTTTGCGCAAGAAATATATGCTCACTTCCATATGCTGCAAATGAACAACAATAAATAAAACATGTCATATAAAAAATTCAGCATGCATAAGTATGAAGTTTAGAAAAAACACATTACAAAACTACAAACAGCATGACAAAAACTTAAGCATATTCAGTTTGAAGTGTTAGGAAATAATCTAAAATACTTCAACGTGTTTGATTTAAAAGTTTACAAAAAACTACAGAATGCATGTCAAAAACTTCAGCAAGGTTATGCTGAAGTTGTAGCAAATAAGCTAAAAAACTTCAGCAGTTTACTATGAATAAAGCTGAAGTT